>NC_061120.1:213016121-213024862 GCF_002878395.1 Capsicum annuum | reverse complement strand
TCAAAAAGTAAGGAAAACATTTTTCAAAACTTTCTTTTAACCTCACTCTTAAGTTGAAATATTCATTCAATTCTCAAAATCATCCACCCCTGCTCCGCACCCCATCCTCTACCCCACCCCATCCTCTACCAATACCATTAAAAAAATATTTTAATTTTTTTTTCTTACCTCATCCCCTATCCAAAACCCTATCCCCCTCCCCCCCAACTCTTCCAGAAAAATATTTAATTTTTTTAAAAAAATTCTAATTTTTTCTCACCCCACCCCCCCCCCCCCCCCCCCCCACACACACACACACCAACCCCCTCCCCCTCCAAAAGAAAATTAAATTTTTAAAATTTATTTTTAAAAATTTTCCTTACCCACCCTCACTCCTATATCCTGACACCACCCCCCATTAAAAAAAATCATTTCAAATTTTTTTCTTATCTCACCCCCTAACACAAAACTCAACCCCCCCTCCCCCCGATTAACCAGAAAAAAGAAACGCAAACCCCTACTCCCTTCCAAAAAAGAAATTAATTTTTAAAAGAGAGTTCACACTTTTTACTGTCCCTCCGCTACCCTACCCCACCCCTACCAACCTCCCCTATTCCAAAAAATAATAATTTTTTTCTTACCCACCCTTACTCCCCTACCCCAACCCTAACCCCTACTAGCCCCTACCCCCTTTCTTCAAAAAAAAAAAAATATTTAATAAAAAAATCAAAAAAAAATTCTTACCCCATCCTTACTACTTATTTTGAAAACTTCAACCCCACCTCCCAACCCCCTCCCCCCAAAAAAAAAAATTTTTAGAAAAATTTAAAACTTTTTTCTTAACCCACCTTTTTTATCCTATTCGTTTTCATTGTTTTTGTTAAATATATACAAATACTTTTAGAAAACATATACTTACACAATTTGCATAACGAACACAAGAATATACGTAAGAAACAACTTATTTTTCTAAAAAAACGTTTTTCTTCCTTCATATCGAACACACCTTAAAAAAATATTTTTCAGGATCAAAAATTATTTTTCTAAAATATATTTTTATTCTTTAGCTAAACACTAATATGTATTTTCTGAAAAATACTTTTTCATTCACCAATCAAACACACCAACCAAATATAAGAAAACAAGTAAGAAATCAACTTATTTTTCAGGAAAAAATCTTATAGGAAAATATTTTTCATAAAAAATATATTTTCCTTCGTACAAAAGACAACCTATGTGTTTTCCTCATTTAGTGTTTTTTTAATATAAAAATCTATTCTTCAACTTTTTTTCCTATCTCAATTCTGTTATGTTGGGAAGACGAGAAGGTGGGGGCGGGGTTGGGGGTTGGGAAGAGGGAGAGGAAAAGAGATTGAGAGAAAGTATAAAGTTGGGTGGTCTTCAAGTTCTAGGGAAAAAAAAACATGGTGGAAGATGGTGAGTATTTGTACAAGGATATAATGCAAAAATAATTGACAAAAATAATTACAAAAAATATCGAATTTTCCTTTTTAAAAATCAAATACATTACGAAAATTTTCAAATTCCAAAAAACTGCAAAGAAAGAAGTATCTCGTTGCTCAACATAACAGACACTTCTTTCTCCCTTTCCCTCACCGGTAACCATCACCACCCAAACCCCACAGCTCAGCTCATCTACCCAACTATCACTAGCAATTTTGTCCACCCCTCCCTTCCGTTCAAGTGGTATATTCGAAAATGAGCTTCAATTTTGATGAATTGGAGCGATCCACGACGCAACAGTGATGAAACAACCTAAGCTCCAACAAGCTCAAACCAACCAATACAAAAGCGAAGCTCGTCCACGACGAATGTGTTATCTCCCACAATACGGGTACGTAGAATCTGTATAATAGAACAATTACTTCAACTCTAGTTCAAGTATGAACAAGAACACAATGAAGTATTAAACACCCCCAACACAAGATCAAAATGACCTTTCCAAGAGATGTATTTATTTTTCAAAAAATAAAGATGAAATAGAAATAATTAAGACCAAGTCGTCCGAATTCACGGACTTTCCTTAAGGAATAATTTCCCTCACTGTACCTGAGGTTATGGAATCTTCCTCCCAGGATAAAATGACCTTCAATCCGACTATAGCGGTACCTCAAATAGGTAGATTCTTCGAACACACTCACGGTTTGAATGATCACACTTAGAGTATTTTTAAGACAAGAAGAAGAAAGTTTGTAATCTGAAATTTTCTGTACCATAAACCTGTGGATGAAACCAGGTTTATATAGCCACAAGATGCCTCTTCAGAAAGGTGGCATTGGTTCAATTCAAATGTGTGTGTCTTTTCCTGAAAATGCATGTTTGTTTACTTAAACCATTGCAGTAATTTTCTGAAATAGTGCATCACTTCATTGAAGAATTGCATCTGTTCGAACCAATGTATCATTTCAGAGAAAATCTGCACTAGTTCAGAAACAGAAACACAGAATCAATGAATCATTTTGCAAACCAGTACAATGATTCAAACTAACGCATCAGTTCTAAAACACCAGTTTGAAATACTCAGTTCAGTTAACAGTGCCATTGTTACTACGTATATATATATATGGAGTTTCGAAAATCTGCAGTAAAAGTTTACTTTGTTTTTCCTTGGCATTCTTCGGAATTCAAATAAAGTTTGTCCAAAAAGATAGATCTCATCGATCGATCATTTGCCAAATCCAAATCCAAATCTGAAGTCGAGCCGAGCAAGCGACGACGATGACGGCGCAAGGCATCATTTATTTCTTGCCTTACTTGCCATGTGGAGTAATTGTTTCTTATTATAAATACTCTCAAGTTCTATTCTTCCACCAATGTGGGAGAAAGAGTAAACTTGCCAATTTTGAGTACACTTTCCATTTTGGTGTAAACTCAATTTTTCTCTTCCACTTGATTTCTCCATTTTCCATTCAACACACATATAGAACCCAAAAATTCCCCACATGAATGGGGAATGACTATTTTTCATAAAAAAATTTACGGACAAGCATGTGATCATCGAGAAAAGACTGATTGTATCTGGATAAGTAGATTTCCCTTTGAACTTTTCGTAGTGAACATGCATCGGGTTCACTCGGTTAATTGGTCTATTTGATATCTTTGAACCGTCGAGCTTTAATATACACCTAGACAACACATGTCACACAACCAGTCTTTTACCATTTATGGTTCTTACAGTTTTGTTGTTCTTTTCAGCCATGAACACGTCCCGGTTTTTATGAGGGATTAGAGAATAGGCTTTTACTAACATTCTCCTTGAAGCGGCTTCCACTTCACCCACACATAGGTGATTTCTAAACGTTCAATCCTATAGATTAAACTAATTGGTCAAATCTGCCAAATTTAGGTAATCATTAAAAGACTTTTCACCTTAAGACTTATCCTTGTTTACTAACCATTGTCTACATCATGAGAATAGGTTGGGTGATTGACAATGTTGAACCTGTCAGACACAACTTTGTTTGATCTCCTTGAACCTAGCTCTTGGGATCTCCAGTCTGGTAGGTAGAGTTACCGCCATGCTGACTTATCCTAGGCCTTAAACCCATTTCCTTGGATGTCCTTTCAACTCCTTCTCTAGATAGGCCTTTTGTAAGTGGATCCGACACATTATCCTTTGAATTTACATAGTCTATAGGGATAATTCCACTAGAGAGAAGTTCTCTAATGGTATTATGTCTTCATCGTATGTGATGAGACTTACCGTTGTACATCATGCTCCCTGCCCTTCCTATTGCCGCTTGGCTGTCACAGTGTATACATACTGGTGTCACTGGCTTAGGCCAATACGAAATATCTTCCAAGAAATTTCGGAGCCATTCTGCTTCTTCACTGGCTTTGTCTAATGTGATAAATTCAGATTCCATTGTAGAGTGAGTGATACAAGTCTGTTTGGATGATTTCCAAGAAACTGCTCCTCCACCAATAGTAAATACATATCCACTTGTACATTTTACTTCGTTCGATCCGGTGATCCAATTTCCATCACTATATCCTTCAAGTACCGCAGGATATTTATTGTAATGCAAAGCATAATTTTGAGTATATTTAAGATACCCCAAAACTCTTTTCATTGCCATCCAGTGAGTTTTATTGAGATTACTCGTGTACCGACTCAATTTACTGATAGCGCATGCTATGTCTGGTCGTGTACAATTCATTATATACATTAAACATCCCAATATTCTTGCGTACTCCAATTGCGAGTCATTTTCACCTTCATTTTTCTGAAGTGCAAAGTTCGCATCCAATGGAGTTTTGGCAATACCGAATTCCATATACTTGAACTTATCAAGTGCTTTTTTGATATAATGATACTGTGACAATGCTAACCCTTGTGGAGTTCGATGGATTCTTATACCTAAGATCACATCTGTAACTCCAAGGTCTTTCATATCAAACTTGCTCTCGAGCATTCGTTTGGTTGCATTTATGTCACAAATATCTCTGCTGATGATCAACATATCATCCACATATAAGCAAACAATGACTTGGTGATTTGGAGTGTCTTTAATATATACACATTTATCACATTCATTTATCTTGCATCCGTTTGCCAACATGGTTTGGTCAAACTTTACATGCCATTGCTTAGGTGCTTGTTTTAGTCCATAAAGTGACTTAACAGGTTTACACACCTTATTTTCTTATCCTGGAACCACAAAACCCTCAGGTTGTTCCATGTATATTTCTTCCTCCAAATCTCTATTTAGGATGCGATTTTCATATCCATTTGATAGATTTGAAGATCATATATCGCCGCCAAGGCAATTAACATTCGAATCGAGGTTATCCTTGTTACTGGAGAGTATGTATCAAAGTAATCAAGGTCTTCCTTCTGTTTGAAGCCTTTTACTACAAGTCAAGTCTTGTATTTGTCAATAGTACCATCCACCTTCATTTTCCTTTTGAAGATCTATTTAGAGTCTAAAGGTTTATTTCTGGGAAGAAGGCCAACCAACTCTCATGTATGGTTGTGTAAGATTGAATCTATCTCACTATTGACTGCCTCTTTCCAAAAGGATGAGTCTGACGATGACATCGTTTCTTTAAACGTTTGAGGCTCATTTTCTAAGAGAAATGTTACAAAATCCGATCCAAACGAAGTTGAGGTTCTTTGACGTGTACTACGTCTTGGATTTTCTTCGTTATGTACATTCTCACTTGGTTCATCTCGTGGTCGTTTAGATCCTCCACTAGACTTTTCATATCTAATTTTATACGGATAGATGTTTTTAAAGAATTTAGCATTATCTGATTCAATTTCCGTATTTTTATTTATATCTGGATGTTCGGATTTATGAACCAAAAATCAATATGCTTTAATACTTTTAGCATATCCTATGAATACGCAGTCCACCGTTTTAAGTCCTATCTTAACCCATTTAGGTATAGGAACTTAAACCTTCGCTAAACACCCCCACACTTTGAAATATTTCAAGTTGGATTTCCTTCCTTTCCATTTTTCGTAAGGAATTGATTGTGTCTTACTATGGGGAACTCTGTTGAGTATACAATTGGCCGTAAGGATAGCCTCCCCCCACAAGTTTTGCGGTAAACCATAACTTATAAGTAAGGCATTCATCATTTCCTTCAAAGTTTGTTTTTTTCTTTCCGCAATTCCATTAGATTGAGGTGAATATGAGGCCGTAGTTTGATGGATGATTCCATTCTCTACACATATTTGCGCAAAGGGAGATTCATATACTCCGCCCCTATCACTTCTTATCATTTTGATCTTTTTGTCTAATTGATTTTCAACTTCAGTTTTATATTGCCTAAATGCATCTATTATTTCATCCTTACTATTTAGCAAGTAGACATAACAATATCTAGTGCAATCGTCAATAAAAGTTATGAAATACTTTTTTCCATCAAGTGATGGTGTTGAATTCATACCACAAATGTCAGTGTGTAATAAGTCTAAGGAATTGGAATTCCTTTCAAAGGATGCTTGGCATACTTTGATTCAACACACGTTTGACACTTAGATTTATTGCACTCAAAGTTTAGCAAAACTTCTAAGTTAATCAGTTTTCGTAACGTTTTGTAATTAACATGGCCTAAACGTTCATGCCATAAATTATAAGACTCAAGCAAGTAAGAAGAATTTAAATTTTTATTCATTTCAACAGTCATTACATTCAACTTATAAAGGCACTCCGTGAGATAGCCTTTTCCTACATACATTTCTCCTTTGCTAACTATAATTTTTTCAGCAATGGTTACACATTTGAATCCGTTCTTATCTAGGAGTGAAACATAAATTAAGTTCCTACGTAAATCCGGAACATATAACACATTTTTCAGTGTCAAGACCTTGCCGGAAGTCATCTTTAAGCAAACTTTTCCTGTTCCCTCCACCTTAGCAATAGCGGAGTTGGCCATGTAGATTGTTTCTTCTACTTGAGCCGGATTAAATGACGAGAACGACTCTTTATTTGCGCAAACATGGCGTGTGGCTCCAGATCCATCCACCATTCGCGTGGATTCCCCACCAAATTGTATTCCGTGAACATAGCACACAAATCATCATAATCTTTATTGGACTCAATTAGATTGGCTTGGTCCTTCTTTTTCCCTTTCTTCGGGGCTCAACAATCTATGGACTTGTGGCCAATTTTGCCACAGTTGAACCATTTTCCCTTGAACTTTTTCTTGGGTTGATTGCTTCCATGTTCAACATTCTTTCTTTTCTTAGAGTTGTTTTGACCGTCTTCTACAATATATGCTCCATTAATTGTAGAACTCCCCTTTGACCTTGTTTCGACAATTTTATTTTCCTCTTCGATACGGAGTCGAATGATAAGATCTTCAACGGTCATCTCCTTGAATTTATGCTTTAAGTAGTTTTTGAAGTCTTTCCACAAAGGTGATAGCTTCTCAACTATCGCGGCTACTTGAAAAGCATCATTCACAATTAAACCTACAAAATAATTTATGTGAGTATTAAGAACATTTTTAATTTGTTCAACTAAGGTATTTTTCAAAAATATACCGTCTGCTAGGAGATCATGTATGATGACTTGCAACTCCTATTCTTGAGAGACAACAAATTTGCTATCAATCATTTTGAAGTCCAGGAATCGTGCAACAAGGAATTTCTTAATTCCCGCATCCTCCATTTTATATTTCAGTTCAAGTTCCCCTCATAGTTCCTTTGATGTCTTGGTTCCACTATAGACATTATAGAGGTCGTCTAGGAGACCACTCAGAATATAGTTCCTGCAAAGGAAATTCGAATGTTTCCAAGCTTCTACAATAACAAAGCGGTCTTTTTCTGAGGTTCCCTCGGGCACCTCAGGAGCGTCTTGCTATTAAACCATGGCAGACATAAAGTGGTGAGGTAAAAGAACATCTTTTGCTGCCACCGCTTGAAGTCAATGCCAGAAAATTTTTCGGGCTTCTCCGTCGGTGCCATTGTTGTCGGAGCATTTGCGCGACTTGATGCGGCAATATTAGTTTCCCCCACAGACGTTGTCGCATCCATCATTTGACTTTCAGTTGTCATTTTTCCTGTCATCATAAGACAGAAACTTAGTATTTTTCAGAATACTATTTATAAAGTTCAATAACTTGAAACTATTCTTCTTGTTTCTAGTTAACGATGAAATTTTTATAACTTCAAATCGTCAACCGAGTGAACCTTAACTTGTGATGAAGATTTTATGTCTTCTAATCACTAGTTAAATTCAAGCGGAGTAGAAAGCCTAAGCTTTAATCTCCAAAAACAAACAATACAGATTCTGTAAGACTATTCCTTAAGATTGTTATCTCCCATAATACGGGTACGTAGAATCTGTATAATAGAAAAATTACTTCAACTCTAGTTCAAGTATGAACAAGAACACAATGACGTATTAAACACCCTCAACACAAGATCAAAATGACCTTTCCAAGAGGTGTATTTATTTTTTCAGAAAATAAAGATGAAATAGAAATAATTAAGACCAAGTCGTCCGAATGCACGGACTTTCCTTAAGGAATAATTCCCCTCACTGTACCCGAGGTTATGGAATCTTCCTCCCAGGATAAAATAGCCTTCAATCTGACTATAGCGGTACCTCAAATAGGCGGATTCTTCTAACACACTCACGGTTTGAATGATCACACTTAGAGTATTTTTAAGATAAGAAGAAAAAAGTTTGTAATCTGAAATTTTCTGTACCATAAACCTGTGGATGAAACCAGGTTTATATAGCCACAAGATGCGTCTTCATAAAGGTGGCATTGGTTCAATTCAAATGTGTGTGTCTTTTCCTGAAAATGCATGTCTGTTTACTTTATCCATTACAGTAATTTTTTGAAACAGTGCACTAGTTCAAAACAGTGCATCACTTCATTGAAGAATTACATCTATCCGAACCAATGTATCATTCCAGGGAAAATCTGCACTAGTAACCAGTGCAACATTTTAAACTAACGGATCAGTTCTGAAACACCAGTTCGAAATACTGCAGCAGTTCAGTTAACAGTGCCACTGTTACTGCTGCAGCAGTTCAGTTAACAGTGCCACTGTTACTGCGTATATATATATATGGAGTTTCAAAAATCTGCAGTAAAAGTTTACTGCATTTTTCCTTGGCATTCTTCGGAATTCAAATAAAGTTTGTCAAAAAAGATAGATATCATCGATCGATCATTTGCCAAATTCGAACCCGAATTCAAATCCGAAGTCGAGCCGAGCGAGCGGCGTCGACGACGGCGCGAGGCATCATTTATTTCTTGCCTCACTTGCCATG
>NC_061120.1:213008352-213016021 GCF_002878395.1 Capsicum annuum | reverse complement strand
TTTCTTATTATAAACACTCTCAAGTTCTATTCTTCCACCAATGTGGGAGAAAGAGTAAACTTGCCAATTTTGAGTACACTTTTCATTTTGGTGTAAACTCAATTTTTGTCTTCCACTTGATTTCTCCATTTCCATTCAATACACATATAGAACCCAACAGAATGTATATACAGATTTTGAATTTACAGCGGCATAATACAAGACAGTCAAGTCATGAGAAATTTTGAAGTTTGGAGATTCATCAATGAAGATTGAAGATGATGATGTCAATGAAAATACATTAGAATGATGTATCTGTTAAGAGAGGTTAGAGATACATAAAAAATGATATATCTAGTAGAAAAGAACAAGAAGATACATCACGTGATTCTTAACCAAATATATAAAAGTTATTTATCTTACTGAATATTGGATTATAGATACATAAGAAAGATATGTTTGGTTGAAAATCTACAAAAATCATGTATGGAAATTTTTTTGTGCTATTGATATATTAGACTTATGTATCTGAATGTATCCATGATATTAATACATAAGAGTTATACATCGATACTTATGTATCAAATAATAATGTATCGCGAGTCTTAGTTATGTATCATGAAAATAAATGAAAAATTGAGATTTTACATAAATATAATAGCAGTCAAAATTTTATGTAATTAGTACTAAACTATTGAAATTTATGAAAATTGTCCCCTTTTAAAATTAAAACACACTCTAATTTCACTTGTCCGACCCGACCCACAAAAAAGATATAGACAAATTCATTTTGCATGAGCAGTGAATTGATGAATATTCAATGGCCTAATCTCGTTGAGAAAATTCAACCAACAAAATTGAGGAAAGAGTATATTTGTTTGTATCTTTTTTATGGCTCGTGATCGCACAAGTTTAATTATTAGGTGTGCTTTAATTTTAAAAAATAAGGTATAGTATTGATTTGAGCTTTTTTGTTAAAAGAAACTATACATGTGTAAAAAAATTTAATAATAAAAATAAATTTAATTTCAAAATATGACATCAAGGATAAATTGATTTTAAGCACGAAAAAAGATATATTTAACCAATTTTTCAAAGTAAAGGATAAATTTCATCTTTTTCCCTTTACTATAATTTAATACGGAATGGAGTAGCACATGAAGCAAGCATTAAAGAGTGGGCATAGACAACTAGGAACCCAAACTTAAAGATTATATTATCCAATATCTCTTACTTTTTTAACTAAATTTTGATTTTCAACTTTATCTTAATACATATCAACAAAATCCCACATTTTATTTGTACTCATCATTAACTCATGCAAGATTTTTTTTTTTTTCAAGATTTCCTTCCCTAAAATCTCTCCAAATTATAATCAATTACAACATTTTTCATCTCCAAATCATTTTTTTTCAAAGATTTACTTTCCTAAAATCTCTCTCAAATTATAATATTAACATACTGTCACCACAAACCAAGCCAAGTCATACTTATTCTCTAAAATTATAATCATTAGTTAAAACATCTTCTATCTCCATTACTCTATCTACTTCAAATCATTAATGTACTACATTAAATTATAAATTTTTCTAGTTATTTCAAAAAGGTGAGTTAATTGTTTAAATGGATTTTAAGTTAATCCGTTTGGTACATATATAAAAATATTAATTTTCTGAATACATTTTATAGTGTAACGGTGATTCATATGAATGATACTTTTATTATCAATATATGAGTGATACATTTGTTGACACTGAATGAATGATACATTTTATTGTTAGATTATTGGTGATATATTTTATTGATAATGTATGAGTGATACATTTGCCATCATATTATTGGTGATATATATGTCCTAAATGTTTCTATATTTATTATATTTTTTGATTCATTTATAAATGGGTGATACATTTAACATATGAATAAATGAATCATCTTTTAAATTATTATTTTTTCTTAGCACATTATTTCAACTATAAAAATGTATCATTAATATAACAGATAAACTCTTAGAACTAATGCAGACAATATTAATAGAAATCACAGAACTTCCATAAATATTTAATATGAATCATATAAATTTCAAACTCACACTCTTTAAATATGAATCAGAAATTTCAAACTTCAACTTATATGTCAAGTATGCTAAATATATCATATATATTGAATATCTAATTTTCGAAAAAAAATTCATAGAAATACAGCCAAATGTATCATACGTATTTCAGACTTATCGCATAGTAATCTTTCGCCGCCAAATAATAATTCAAATAATAATTTAGATTTCAAATGTATCACGTATTCAAATAATAATAATTCTTCTCCTCATTCTCTTTTTCATTCATTTCCGTAGACGGCGTCGTACTAGTCTGCACATGAGCAGTTCTCTAAATTCAAATTCGAAAACTCCTCTAAATCCTTCAATTTCGAACAAACTCTAACCGTAGCATCGTTTTGTCGTCGCCGTCGAACAGAATTTCGATGGGACGATCTTACCGTCATCGTCGGTGTCGAACAGAGTGAAGGCTTCCTTCATTGAGGATATTTGATCGTTGCTCAAATCTTTCTCCATTGCTCCGATGATTTTTCTCTCTCTAACTGCTTTTCTCCTTCACTCAAATGAATTTGGGGATTCAAATTTTTATTTAAATTTGAAAGTTGATTGGTGGTATTGCTGATTTTGTGAATCTCATTAATTCACTATGTAACTGATTATGCGTGATTTGCTTCACAAAATAAAAGAGAATCTATTACTTTTTTAAATAAATATCTAGTCAATTTTAAATGTATCACTTTTTATATGTATCATATTAAAATAAATATACCATAATTTTAAAAAATCATGATATGATGTTATTAACCAAATAGTTGAAATAAAATAATATAGGGAAAAAGACATGGCATGGTCATTTTAAAAAAGAAAAGCCCATAATTGACAAAATTGGACAACTTTAGCCAGTCAGCTAAAATAATCCCATTTTTTAGTTATTTGGCCCAATTGGGTACATGTAGTTTCTATACTCAATTGATACATTTTTATACCACATTGATACACTTTTATATTATATTGATCAACTTCGTAAAAAAGAGAAAGAAAATTCTATGCAAGTACATGCAGTCCCTATACCCAATTAATACTCTTTTATACCATATTAGTACACTTTTATGCTACA
This sequence comes from Capsicum annuum, assembly GCF_002878395.1. NCBI lineage: Eukaryota > Viridiplantae > Streptophyta > Magnoliopsida > Solanales > Solanaceae > Capsicum > Capsicum annuum. The sequence continues at coordinate 213,012,869 of NC_061120.1, read as the reverse complement.
TTGATACACTTTTATTTTTATATTATATTGATACACTTTTCAAAAAAGAGAAAGGAAATTCTATGCAAGCACATGCAGTTCCTATACCCAATTGGTACTCTTTTATACCATATTAATATACTTTTATACTACATTGATAGACTTTTATACTACATTGATAACTTTGATACCGGTGATTACACTTTTATACTAGATTGATACACATATACGAGTGACGAGGCTATTTTCCAGAATTAAAACCTAATTCGCGAGTGCTATTTATGAGTATTAAAAATTTAGTTGCTAATTTTGTAGAATTAATTTATTTTAGGTGTTATTTTTGTCTTTTCCCCAAAAATATAATAATATTTAAATATTGAGGAATTTAGATAAGTTGGCCAAAAATAAATACGAGTCTATCAGTTTCCTATTGCTTACGTGTCAACATACATGTTTGCCACGTAAACGTAACTAAAATTTACACGTATATATTTCGTTTTCACAATTCTCTATGATCACTTAAAACTGTCAAAAATTTGTAGGACTCTTCATTGTGTTAATTAGATCAATCAATCAATTTTATCAATGGCGGTGAAACTCTTCGTTGTTGCTCTCTTCTTCTCTATGTGTATTCTCTTCCCTTTTGCTTCAGCTGATTCCACTGACTTCCAATATTGCAGTGAGTTTGTTGTACATTTTACTATCAATTTTAAATGATGTTATTTGGTTATGTATCATGTGAGATATCATAGTCAATTTAATGTGTTCAAGTTTTAAGATTCTAATCAATGAATTTATGCTTTTAATGTTAATATTATGTGTTCAGATCTAATATTTGTTAAGAATTTGGTAGGTTTTACGTGTATATATATTTGTATACGTCGTGTCGAAAGTTACAAATTCAGATGAATTTGTTAAGAGTTTGGTAGGGTTAGTGTGATGAATTTGTTAAGATTTTGGGAGAGTGCGTGTGCGCGCGCGTGTGCTGTGTAGCTTTTAAATATGTAAATTTTATTTCAAAAAGAATTGAAGTTTTCATGTCTGGATTTACACCTTAGATAGTAGGATGTGGAGGTGCAGATTAGAGTAAATAGAAGGTTAGTAGGTAGTCGAGCGTTGTTTTACTTCCCTACGGGATTAGGGTTGGTGGTATCTGTCATATTGGCATTATTTTTGTAATTTCTGGCTTTTGCTAGCTATCATAACTTGTTCTTTTGCTATGTTTTGTTCATTATTGTTTTTCGTCATAGCTATTTTGACTTGTTGCACTTGAGCTAAGAGTCCTTTGGAAATAAATTTAGAGGTAGGGACAAGGTCTGTGTACACTCTATACTCCCTAGACTCCACTGTGTGACTACATTGGTTATGTTGTTTGTTGTCGTCGTATTCACATGAAAAATCAGTTTGACCTCCGGTACTCCAAATCAAGCCACATAAATTGAAATAGAGGGAGTACTAAACAATTGACCGCATAACATATATAATCACAGTAATTACCTTTGTATTGACTGTTCATTCTTTTTTTATCCTCCAATATCTTTCCGTTGCCCAAAGGTACGTAGTCTCTACCTTATCTTACACTGCTCATAATTTTCTTGTTTGATGGAAGGATTCTTATAATTTTCTGGTTTTTCCACGGTAAAACATAGGCGCACAAACTGTACTAGTGATAATCTTGATTCTAACAGCTAGATTTTTTCCTGGGTTGGATAACGCAGATAAGAAGGCTGATTATGCTGTCAAGGTCAGTGGAGTTGATATAACACCTTATCCTGTTAAAGGAGGTAAAGAGACCACTTTCAGTATTGCTGCAACTACAGGTAATTTTGCGTGATAATGTGTCCTGTCGTTTTAATGCGAGTAAAATAATTCACTTGGTTATGTACTAACTGTCACTTGTATTACGTGTGATCACTTCGCTATGGAGTGTAGGTCTCCGCCATTTACTTTCTTTAAGTACTTGCATTGCTTCTGTATCATGTATCTTTTCTCCTCCTTTTGTAGTTTTTGATTCAATAAGATCCCTTTGACAGAAGAAGAATGACTGGGTGAGTTTTTCTCTTGCAGATAAGAATATCAGCGGTGGAAAGTTAGTGATTGACGTCAAGTACCTATTCCTTCACGTCCACCAGGAATCCCACGACATTTGTAAAGAGACATCTTGCCCTGCATCTGGTGATTTTGTGATTTCTCACACTCAAGCCTTACCTGGAATGACACCTCCTGTAAGTCATCTTTCAAGTTTTGCTCTAATCTTGTCATCACATCACTTTCTCATGTTGCATTCTGCGTAAATTTCCTCTATAAAAAGTACGTATTTGTTTCCCCCTCCTTGGATTTCTCAACTCTTAAAAGTCTTCAAGCATAAATCTGTTGTGCCTCTCTATGTCGCTCAGTCTCTTCAAAAATATTGATGATGGTGTATTTCTGACAAATACGACAGGGTTCGGCAATATTTGTTGAGAGTCCGAGCAACGTAGGACTGCCTCTGTAGTGAAAGGATTGTTGAAATCATATATGCTTTAAATCACAACTTCTAGTTCTGTTAATTGCATATTAGAACTCATTAAAGCATGATTCACAACATTATGTCCGATAAAAGGAATGAGGGAAGCTCCAGTTGAAAAAATATTGAAGAGGAAAGTACCAATGATTTTATTGCGCATGATAAGCAGATCAGTGGCGGAGCCACATTGAATTCAGGTGGTTCATCCGAACCCTCTTCGTCGGAAATTATACTATTTTTAGATGGTCAAAAATATTTTTATGTATATATAATAGATGTTGAACCCCCTTCGACTAGTCCGTATTTCTAAACCCCCTCAATGAAAATTCTGGCTCCGCCATTGAAGCGGATCATATATTTTTTAAAGTCGCAGCTTGTAGCTTTGTTGTGCTCTAATTCTATTGCTTGTGGTAAACAAACTTCAGTGTCAGTTGTCTTTGTTTAAACTTCACGTCTGCCGTGTCCATTTTGTGAAGATTTTCTTCCCATTCAGAACTTCCATGATTCCTCCGTCGAGAGAAGCTTAGAAGAAGTCTGGTTCGCCTGTAGCATCTATGTGATATATATAGTCTTCTACACTAATTATAGCTGACAATGACCTCCCTGTCCCTGATATCCAGTTGTTTTAAGCCTTCTTCTCGTTTCTGTCGAACCTAACAGTACTGGTTTGATTCAGGGTTCAACGTTCTTCATTATTGTTATAGCTAGTTATTTCGGTTTTCTAGCCTCAGCTCATTATTTGTTCGAGTAAGATACGATTTTATCCAAAACGAATAATTTACAGAATAGTAATCTTTCCCTGGGATTACGTGGATTTCACATATACTTATATTACTAACCATCAATTCTTGTTTCATTTCCCTGATATTCAATTGGGTGAATTGGAAGAAAATATTATTTTGCCAGCTCAGTCGAGTCGAACCTACCTCTCTACTTCGCCCGAGGTAGTCGTATGATCTGCGTACACTCTACCCTCCCCAGACCCCACTATGTGGGAACAAACTGGGTATGTTGTTGTAGTCGAGTCGAACCTAATAGTAGTGGTTTTATTAAGGGTTCAGTGTTGTTCATTCTTGTTATAGCTAAGTTATTTCAGTTTTCTAACCGCAGCTCTTTATTGGTTCGGGTAATATATTGATCATATCTAAAATGAACACAATTTATGAAAAAGGAGTTCTTTCTGTGGGATTACGTGATTTCATATTAGATTACTAATGATCATATATAAAATGAACAATTTATGAAAAAGGAGATCTTTCTGTGGGATTACGTGATTTCAGATTACATTACTAATGATCAAATCTAAAATGAACAATTTATGAAAAAGGAGATCTTTCTATGGGATTACGTGATTTCATATTACATTACTAATTGTCAAAGTCTGGTTTCATTTCCTTGATATTCAATTGTATGAATTGGAAGAAAAATGTTATTTTTTCCAGCTTTGTCGTACCTGACGGTATGTTCTTTTATACATACAGGGCTCATATACTCTTAAAATGAAGATGATGGATGGAAACAATCATGAATTGTCTTGCATAACCTTTGGCTTCAGCGTTAGTTTACTTGCAGAATCAAAAGCAGTAGCAGATATATAGTAAGTTGTCACCTGTGAACCAAGCGACAGCATAATCGCATGTCCCAACTTTGCTGTTTCGAGGTCTCATGTATATTACCTTGCTTTGTGTGAAGTTTATCTCAGTTTCTCTTTCGTAGATCAAGTACTTAATGTGACAGGTAAGAAAAGAGTAGTCGACTGGCTATTGCCTCGTTCATGTTCACAATTGGTACATTGTTGAGGACTTGAGGTGATATGAATCGATCACTTTGATTGAAAATCGTTTCAATTCCCGAGTAGTTGTGAGAAGATTGTTATGCATTTCGACGCTAAATTTTCGCTCTCTATTATGACTTCATGAAACTTACATCCTAAAGCAAGAACTGTGCTCTCCCTTTTATTTCAATCAAATATACATCATAAAACTCACATTAACAGTCTTCCTTAGTTTTATTTCAATCAAACCCATTTATT
>NC_061120.1:212973835-213005352 GCF_002878395.1 Capsicum annuum | reverse complement strand
TCGCAAATTAGTGACTCTCGAAAAGCGAAACGTGACAACTATTTTGAAAAGAAGGGAGCAAATGTTAGTGTTTTTCCTTTAGACGCTCGTATATATTGCGAATCTAGATTAGTTGGGTCAGCGGCCAGAGTTGGTTATACGCAAGAAAACTGAGATGTTAGTTAAGCATTCCTAACTAAGAGTGTGTTTTAACTGTATACTAAAGTGAATAGATTTCGGAATATTATATTTCAGGTTGTTTTAGTTTTTTCTTTCGTCAGAACCGTATGTTCTTAGTATTTTGTGAGCTTATTGTTGTGTGTAATTATGTCGCTGTAATAAAAATATGAAAAAGGCTCAAAAATATTTCTGAACTATCAGAAATAGCTCAAAAATGCCTCTTGTTAGATTTTTGGCTCAAAAATACCCCTCCGTTAAATATTTAGCTCAAAAATACCCCTCCCTCTAACGGAATTTGGAAAAGGATCAAAAATACCCTGAACTATCTGAAATGGCTAAAAAATATCCCTCTGTTAAATATTTGGCTCAAAAATACTCCTCCCTTTAATGAAATTCCACCAAGCATGCCACCTAAATAAAAAAAAAAAACCACATGACTATGTCACATTACCATCCACATGTAAAATGTTAGTATTTTTTAATTATATGACATTCCTTTCTTCTTTATTTTTATTTTTTTGTAAAGCAGTGAAATGGAAAAACCAAAAAATCAATCTTTTGCGAATTACTTCATTAGTGTTTTAAAAGTTCTAGATTTCAGATTTTCATTAGTGTTTTAAAAATTCTCAATTTCATCTTGTTATTGTCGTTTGGGATGAGGGACAGCTTGATCTTGATCTGATGTTGACTCGGAGGAGGAGCTAGAATTTTAACTTTTAAGCTAGCAAATGTTAATGTACTAATAATTGAGTTGAATTTATTACATGCAAATTCTTTTTCAAAATAAATGACTTCCTTTTAACACTTGTTTAATCATTCGAAATGAATTCATTTTTCTAAATTCAGTTTTGATGAATAATCTTATTATTTTTAGAACAAGTTTGAAAATAAGTAAAATGATACTTAATATTGATAAATTATTCTTTAATTATGTCATTCATTAACTTTTTGGAGATGTATGCCACATTCAAAGATTCATTAATTTTAGATTAGATGAGGTATTTATTAAATCATTTTAACATAAACATTTTGAGTAAAAGCTAGCAAAGTCAAACCCATCTTTTGAGTAACTAATTTGAAGTTTAGTTTGAAATTTGTTACTTTTACGAGTAAATCTTAATTTTAAATTTTATACTGGCTTAATAATTAATGGGTTTATCAGTTTAATAAGACTCTTTTGTTGGGTTTTACATTTTTAAACCTATTAACAGGAAAAAATTTATTTTTTTAGATGATCAAAGGAATTTGATAATAAAGATGTTACATTTAATAATTTTTTTTAAAAAAAATATTATGTAACCACCATTTGTCTACTTTGATTAAAAATTAAAAAGTCGTGTAAGTTTTGTCCGTTTCACTAACGTTTTTAAATAAAAATAAAAATAAAGAAGAAAGGAATGTCATATAATTAAAAAATACTAACATTTTACATGTGGATGGTTATGTGGCATAGTCACATAGTTTTTTTTTTAATCTAGATGGCACGCTTGGTGGAATTTCGTTAAGGGGAGGGATATTTTTTAGCCAAATATTTAACAAAAGGTTATTTTTGAGCCATTTCAGATAGTTCAGGGGTATTTTTTTATCCTTTTCCGAATTTCGTTAGAGGGAGGGGTATTTTTAAGCCAAATATTTAACGAAGGGGTATTTTTGAGCCAAAAATCTAACGAGGGGCATTTTTGAGCTATTTCAAATAATTCAGGGATATTTTTGAGCCTTTTCCGTAAAAAATATTAAATGATGTAACTAGGCTAAATATATAAAAAAGAATAATATACCTAGTGAAATCTCACAAGATCTGAGAAAGGTAAGAGTGTAAGTAAACCTTACTACTACCTTGTAGAAGTAGAGGAGAGGTGGTTTTCGAATGATCCTTGCCTCAAATGTAGCAAGAGTAGATAGACCGAACAAAACAGATTAAACTTAAATGTGTAAACAAATAAATAGATAAGTAAGAGAGTAACACGGAGATTTTATCCTAGTTCGAAACACCGTGGTGCCTATTTTCAATATTCTTTGATTTCAAGGGTTTCCTTAGAGCTTTCAAAGTAGAGTCAAAGTACAGATATGGTGGACAAGTTCTGAAGTTTATTTTGTTATTCAAATCTTGTGACATAACCTCAACTGTTATAATTACGTTGACTCGATTCTTCTCTTTTGTAACTATTGTAAACTAAAAAGTACAAAACTTTATTGAGACTAAGATTGAACACACTAAGAATTTCCTCTGAAGTTGCGTTATGTCTTTGGTCTGCAATCTTCTCTTTTATAGCCTTCAGCTGATTCGGCTTCTTTGCTCTATAAGGAAAATCAAGGGATTTTTTCTCAATCAAGGATTTGAATTGATTCCTTGATTGAGGAAGTGCACCATACAGTACATCTGTTATTTCCTTCTACGGGTACGCAGAATCTGTATATGTAGAACAATAACTTCAACGTTAGTTCTATGTTTAAAAACAAGAACACAATGAAGTGCAGTAAATACCCTCAACACAAGATCAAAGTGATCTTTCTTAGAAGTGTATTTTATTTTCAGAAATAAAGATGAAAACAGAAATGGCTAAGTCGCCTGAATTCACGGACTTTCCTTAAGGAAATAATTCCCCTCACTTTACCCGAGATTGTGAAATTTTTCTCCCATGATAAAATGGCCAAACAGACCAACTGTAGAGGTACCTTAAACAATTGGAATATCGTCGAACTCACTTAATGGATTGACTGATCACACAGAGTATTTGTAAAGACAAGAAGAGAGTTTATTGCAGAAAAAAATTCATATAAAAACCTGTGAATAAAAGCAGGTTTATATAGCCTGTGAGATGCCTCTTCGAAAAGGTGGCATTGGTTCACTTAAATGGTGTGATGTTTCTGAAAATTCATGTCTGTTTACCCAAAGAACGTGTCAGTTCGAAGCAGTGTATCATTTCAGAAAATACTATCTGGTGCATTCTATTCGGATTAAATTTACGTGAAATAAATTTTGTCCAAAAAGATAGATCTCATTGATCATTTTTCAAATCCAAATCCAAATCTGAACAGAGCGAGCGACGACAACGGAGCGAGGCGTTTCTTATTTCTTGCCTCACTTAGCATGTGGAGTAAGTGTTTTCTATTAAAAACACTCCATAGTTCCCTTCTCCCACCAACGTGGGAATTTAGTGAACTTTCCAATTTTGAGAGTACACCTTCTAAATTGGTGTCTCCTTTCTTCCACCATTTTTCTCTCCATTTTCCATTCACTCCTTTTTTCATACATATTGAACCCAACAACATCCATATCAGATATGTTCGTACGTGTGATGCAGCCTTCTTTTCTCGATTATAAGCTCACAACCGTACATGTCCATATCAGATATGTTCATGTAGAGGGTGTGATCTGCCTTCCTTTTCACCCTTCCGTGTGAGATGTTGTTGTGATTGATTTGTCAATGTCCTTCCTTATTCTTTTGAGATCTAATGAGATCTTTGATTGATGTGATTCCAAATCCAGTGTTTCCTCCCTTGTAGGTAGGGATCGACTTCCTTGTAAGTGGGGATCACCCGATATACCTAGAAGATCTACTTCCTTGATGTGATCATATCTTCAGTGTATCCTGCATATATTTGTTTATTAGTTTGTCGTTATTAAAATATATTACGTAAATATGGGCTAACAAAGTCATAGGCGCAAACTGTGCTAACAATGATCTAGCTGGACTTTTTTTGGTTTGATCGATAACACAGATAAGAAGGCCAATTATGTTGTTAAGGTCTGTGGAATTGATATAACACCTTATCCTGTTAAAAGAGGTAAAGAGTCCACTTTCAGCATTGCTGCAACCACAGGTAATTCGCGTGATAATCTGTTCTATCGTTTTTGTTTTTAGTTCTTTCTTTCTTTCATCTGTAGCTAAGACCTTGACGTAGTGAGTCGTGGATCTGAAATCTTTAAGAAGTTCAAATTGATGAACTTGTTGGTTATTGAGGTTCTTGCCTTCTTACGTAAGACTAGAAATGATCTGATACTGCCTGCGCCAGGGCATTCTTGTTTGTTTGGGAAAATGGTGGAGCTCCTGGTCTCAAAATTAGATATCAAGCATGTCAAAGTGTATATTACTGGGATAAAAGCTCTATGGTAGGACAGTGACCGGGTTTTTGCTCTTGCAGATGATAATATCAGTGGCGGAAAGTTGGTAATTGACGTCAAGTATTTATTCCTTCATGTTCACCAAGAGACTCATGACATTTGTAAAGAAACGTCTTGTCCAGTTTCTGGTGATTTCTTGCTTTCACACTCTCAAGCTTTACCTGGAATCGCTCCTCCAGTAAATCATGTTGATCTAATCTTGTCATAGATATCATTTTCTCGTGCTTCATTCTGCATAACTTTAGTTTCCATTCTCATTATTTAACTGTGTCAACCCCTCAAGTGCTTGTATAGCATTATAGCCTGGTTTTGTAAAGATTTGCTTGCCCCTCAGCCTTTCATGATATTTTATCCTTCGTCGAAAGAGGTTTAGAAGAAGTCAGGCTCATCTGTTTGATATATGCATTACTTTTTAAGACATTCAATGTTGTTATGTGAAATGCTGTTTTGTCTAAACCGATTATAGATGATGATAATGCAGTTGTATGGTATTCTTGGTATTCTTTTGTTTAAACGACGACACACCCAGTGTAGTTAATCCTACAAGTGGGGTTTAGAGAGTGGTGTGTACAATATTGCTTTTGCCTGTTCCTGTCAAACTTAACAGGATATTCAGGGTTCTTTCTTTCTTGTTATAGCTAGTTATTTGGGTTTTCATTTTACCCGTCCATAGGAACTCCCACCCTTTTTGCTCTCTCGGTGAACCCACAACGTTAGGGTTGAAGGTGAGGGGTGCTGCTTACCATTCGAGAAGTTCCCTGTGTTGGGATTTCTGTTAGTAGCTCTGATATTATCACCTTCTTATCGATCCAAGTGAGATATTTAGACTAAATATAAAAAATGAACAGTTTATAAGAAGAAATCTTTCTGTGGGATAATGTTAGGGTGGTTTTTACGTTGTTCTTCACATTACCAAATTGTCAATTTCTGTTCAACTTAAATTTTGATTCTGTGAATTGGGAGAAAATGTGTTGTATTGCCTGCTTTGTCGAACCTAACAGGGGTTGGTTTTATACAGGGCTCGTATGCTCTTACGATGAAAATATTGGATGAAAGCAATCAAGAGTTGTCATGCATAACCTTTGGTTTCAGTATTAGTTTACTTGCAGAACCAATTCCAATAGCAGATGGTTGAGTAGTCTTCAACTCTGGACCAAGTGTGTCATATACTTTACAAATTCTGTAAATGTATGAAATTCACTTTTATTAGTAACCAGACTCATTCTTCTATTCAATTGTAAGAAGACGAGAGATCTCATTTCCTCTTTGGGTTGGTGTTTGCATATCTTGTTCATTCACTCCGTTATATTCGGTGTCACAACACGCTAGGCAAGTAAAATTTATAAGAAGCTGAAAGGCCAAGTACAGAAATGGATAACTAAGAGCCAGAAATCTGGACTTGTACTTAACCTGTTTCACAATCAGCTCTCCTGTAACAATAACAGAATTGAAGAGTTTGCATCTCACATTGCCGGTGAAAGAATTGGTAATTTAACCTATCTATAGGTGATTGATTGATCTCTCACTAGCTCCATTACTTTGAACATCATATGCTGTTTTCAACAACCAACATGATCCAAAACATTAATAACCTTTCTGGGGAAATTTAGGCACGCGTTGGATCATCTAGAGATAGTTGATGTGTAAACAACAACATTTCTGGTGTGGCATTGACAGGCAGCAAGTCCTTGGAAGTTGTTGACTTGAGCTCTAACAATCTCTAAATGATGAAATCAATAACCAAATGGTCGAACCTCAAATTCCTCTCCTTTGTTTGGAACAAGTTCATGGTTGTTCGATTTTTCAGGAAACAACTTCTTAGGATACATACCAGAAGGTAACTTCAACACTACGACCAAATTTCTACAACGGCGACATTGCAAACTTTCCCTTGTTGCTGATGAAACTAGTTTGCGCTGACTAAAAATTGGAATTTATCCATCTGAAAATTTGCTTCTTGGAAAAATCCCAGAGGGTCTCTTCGGTTTACATGGTTTGGAATAACTTTAATTTGTCATACATTTCTCTTGATGGTCCGGTATGGCTCCAGGGAGCTTAGACAAGTTGCAGAAGCTGAAGACACTTGATTTGTCACATAACTCTTCATCCCTGAAAACATTACGAATCCTTGGAAATTAATTGCTTCCTTCTGCCTTTTTTGGTAATTAAATTTTTCATTAACCACCAACTGTGCAAATCACAAAGCAAGCTAGATCAGTCTCCAGCAGTTTAGTTTCTTACAGACATGCAGGTATGTATATACTGCTTACAAACCAACTGTGCCATGGTTCTGACAACCATATCTGCTGCTCTCTCTTTATGCTCACAAACCATGGTATTCCTTTCCTTCCAAATGGAGTGAATGAACTCTGCACAAATCAACTTCAACAATCTGGCCAGTGGGGTCTTCCCTTTGGTTCTATGGATTATCCATTGATATTGTGATAACCATTCCCTTTGGTTCTATGGATTATCCATTGATAATGTGATAACCAATTTGGCAGGGATGATTGCTGTATTCTTAGCCATTGAAGTAATCTATTCCACACCCTGGTAGTATAGGAGCATTTGAGCTGCTTCTTTCCTGTTATTCCCACAAAGCAACATTATTGGAAATTTCCTCCAGACTTCTTTAGGGCAATGCCTGTCAGAGAACTTTCCCAGTTGGACTTCTTAATACTTTATTGCTATAAACGATGGAGACCGATAGCAAAAGATGAATCTGAATTAATAGAACAAGAGAGTTATTCTACGATGCGTGAAGAAGAGAGTTATTCTATGATGCGTGAAGACTTTTTAGGTCTTGATCAATCTCTCTTTTGTTGCTAGACAAGGTCAGCCTTAAGGCAGGAATGCTTCTGGTGTAGGAAGTTCCAGTGGTAAGTAAAATGAACTCTACAGTAAAGAGAACAAGAACAGTATTTCTTGTATTTGCTGTGGCTGCAGAAAGCTAATATCTAATAGGACCATCCAAGCTCCCTGATGCAAACTGAGCGCCAAATAACCAGAACAAAACATGTACATTTCCCATGGAATGCATATATCCCTCCACTCCGGTTGGTTTTTTTAGAAGATGGTGTAGCAAAAAGAGTTGGAAGAATGATTGAAATATTCTGTCTATAATCTTATTAAACATGGAGGAGCGAGGGCTTCAAATAGCCAGTTTCGTAAACAGAAAATCTGCAGAATAATATTCAAAAGCGTGCATATAATATCTCAATTAGACTTGCAACAACAAGAACAACATACCGATGAAATCCCACAAGTGAGGTCTTGAGAGGGTAGAGTGTACGCAGACCATACCACTAGAGAGGAAGGTTTCGATCCTGCGACCTCCAAGCTAGAATCTTGTGCACCGACAGTGAATCACTCAGCACTTATTTAATATCTCAACTAGACTTATCTGACTAAATTTAAATTTAAATGAGGACTCATCCAACAGCTAAACTAATTTGTAAACAAAAGGTTGATTCAGACGGCACAGTAAGTTCAACTTAATCATTTATCCTAACATTCACCATCTCATAGGAATAACTAAATGAGATGGTGATAATGTCTAGTGACAATGACAGGAGGACTTCATTAACTTTTGATCAGAGTGAACCTTAATAAGGAGGAACCTAGAAAGTTGGCAGGTTCGCTTCCGACACAAACTGCAGAAAATGCCAACCTTCAGTTTGAATATTATACGTAAGCTCGTACCAGCATCAAATCTTCCAATTTTCCACGGTTCTCCTGGGTCACATTTCAAATTCTCAAAGGCAGAACCACCCATCTGTTCAGCAGCTTAAGCAATTTCATGATATTCTGACAGAACACTCCCTATTTATATCAAGCCACTATCTTCTTGACCAGAGGAAGATTTAAATCCATTGAGAAAATTCAAGTGGACAGCATACTCTAATCATCATCGCTCTCCTTTCTCCATTCTTCCTCGTCAAATAGATCTTCAGGTGGATCATAAACTACAATATCTGGGAACAGTTCCAGAAAATCATCCTTCACTTTTTCTCTCAATATGGGGTAAGGAAGAAGCCCCTTTAACATAACACGATAAGGTAAAGACATAGGAGGATCAGGAGAGCGCCTCATTTCATCATATATGTGCATTGCCTCTGAAGGTAATCCACCATCTAGAAAAGCCCTGACAAGATCGCCAAATGTATGCTGATCGAAAAGTACGCCTTCTTTCTTCAAATCTTCCCATACTTTCTTTGTTTCGTCTACCTTTTTGTTTCTTGCGAGCATGAAAAGCATATCCCTGTAAAAGAACATGTCTGGCTGGTACCATATTTCTTTGCGCACAGCCTCATACAACCTCATGGATAGGTAAACGAGATCCTGTCTTTGAAACTCAGCAAGAACGGAAACGAGGTCTGATTTGAGTAGACGAGAGACATGCGACTTCATAAAACGCTCAAACCTAACAGTGTTCGACTGCAAGCGCTTAAGCTCCTTGGCAACCATCAAACCTTCTTTCCCCATTTCTTTCTTGCGCCTCCATATCGACACGCTTGGGCTCGACAATGACGCTGAACCAGTAATGATTTGTCTGATACTGCAGCTATGCTTTGATACCGAGGCTCGCCGCACAAGCTTCTGACCTTGACGCCACATCTACAGCTGAGGTCACTCAGAAGTCACAACCATGCTTAATTCATTGCAGGCTTGGCCTTTTCATTGAATTTCCTGAAGAATATTCGTAGAATCAAAAGAATTTTTTGAAAAATTTTAGAAGGCGCAAAGATGTTATATACCTCCCCTTGTATTGTAAAACTATAAAGAAATCAAGTATAGCTCTACTTCATGAATAGCGCATTACATTAGAGTAATCTGGAATGAATCAATGGAAGAGGATTACTATAAATAGCTCGGTGACCTAAACCTTGATTGGTCTTGACATATGAATTAAGAGCACTAATATCATGCTTTTTCATTAGAGAAGTGTAAAACTCATTAATAAATTACTACTTTGAGCCATATCAAAAGGTTTGACAAATTACTATCAATCAGAGGCCACATATTATATTTTTGGAGAAAACTATCGTCTATTTTACTTAGCAGTGTCGCAGTTATCTTCATCAACTACTATATCTTAGTCTCAAACAAGTTAAATTCAGCTGTGATACAGTTATCAACATCACAATTAGTTGATGTGTGCGCAAACTGACCTGTACACCACGGTTATTAAAAGAAAAAAAAAATTATCAGGCCAACATTATACCAAATAAAATTGGAGCATTAAAGATAAAAGTACTAAAAGATCTCTATATTTTTTTCTTTGAATAAAAACAGAAAGTCGTAAACAATTAAACGGAAAATCTCAGTAAACAACAATATTAGTAATTACCAGAGAAATCGGAAAAATGACGAACATCAGCTGTGAATTGAAGCCAAAAAGTTGAGAGAAAACCTAACCTGGAATCGGTTTGTTCTAGAAAAATTCCGCTTTATAACTTCTAATCATAATTACTGTTTTACCCCTAATATGAAGTTAGATCTTCTAAATTGCCCTTATAGATAGAACAAACCCAAGAGGCCAAGATGGTTATTATAATTAAGGGGTCGTTTGGTACAAGTGGTAGGAAAAAATAATTTAGGGGTCGTTTGGTACAAGTGGTAGGAAAAATAATTTGGGATAAAGTTTGGGATTAACTTTATCTCATGTTTGTTAGAAGGGATTACTTAATCCAACAACTTTTATATCACATTTTTTATACTAAAATCGTGGAATTACTATTCCATGAGAAGGGAGGGATAAAATAATTTCATAGGATATTTCACCTTATGAGATATTCTTACTTATCTCAAGTAGTGTATCTAACAAACCCCAAAAGGCCAAGCTATCAAGATGCTTAATTTAGAATTAGCGATAATTAATTTCAAAATTAATTTTAGAATGAGTTTATTCATTATTTGGTTGGGATAAAATGAATTGTAGAATTATAGTGTTACTTTTGTTCCACGTTGACGGTAGGATAACCAATTCAAAATAGTTATTCGGAAAAATTAATTCTGTGATAACTTGTTTCCAACCGAATAATTGGGGACTGTTTTGTAGGGCGTATAAGAATAATGTGAATTATGTATACGTATTAATAATGATTCATTAGCAATGTGTGTATTAGCTATTCTTATTTTAGTTAATGAGATGTTTTTTTACAGTGCTAGGTTTGATATTATAAATAACATGAATTGTATAATTTCTAAAAAAAAAAGGAAATTGCTTATAAAAATATCCTCCGTAACAATGGTGGAAAAAACATGGAAAGAATTTTGAGGGACAGTTATATTTTTAAACATATTAATGCATGCATTACAATTCATTATATTACCAATGCCTCGAATTTCTATGTATATACACACACACAAACCCCTTAATATCCAACATTAATTATACATAAAGATCAAAAATTATATCAAACAAGATATTAATATTACATATTGCTAATAATAAATTATTTTTTATAATGCACTCTACCAAATAATTCCTTAAGAGTATAAACATAAAAAAATATGCCATTCAAATAAAAAAATAATTAAATACTTTTAAAAAATATAAATTTAATAAAATAAAATTATTGTGTAACAAAAAAATGAAATATTTATATTTGTTGATGCACACAAAGATAATTGTGTTGGTGGTGATTGTAGTGGTTGGTATTTTTGGCTTAATGGTGATAGTTATTGTGATAGTAAAAACGATCTACACTAACCAACGTAATATTTGGTGGTTGAAAATGTGTTGATCCTCAACACTATTGAATATGCCACATCAATTCATTCATCATCATGGTGCAACTCAATTACATTAAAATGTATTATTAAGTCTCTATTCATTATCCAAATTGAATTTCTTCACTGTACATATCCTTAGTATCAATGTAAGTTGGGGGTTTGGGCCACAGGTGATAAAAGAGTTTTAAAATGAGGTATAGGTGACATAAGTCTTAATTATTAGTTAGAGGTAACAATTACTTTATTATGTATTAAGAAAGTTGGGGAAGTTTTAAAATAATCCATAAGTTTTTAAATTTATACTTTGATCCCAATGTATACCTAAAATAACGGGAAGCGGAGAGAAAAAATATGTCTTTCTCTTTCTTCTCATCCATTGTTGTTTTCTCTCTCTTAGAGATTTTTGTTGTTAATTATTTCTGTTTCTGCTGCTTTATTCATCATCTTCTGCTTCATCTTCTTCTTATCGACCATTTGTTGTTGGTGGTGGTACAACGCTACTGTTGCGATCTGATCAATTTCTTAGGTCAAAGTTTGTTTACTACATCACTTTCCACTTTGGCATTACTTCATAGGTTACTTTGGTAAGTAAAATTATGATTTTTATTCGTATTTGTCGTCTGGGTACACTTCTATTTTTCCAACAATTGATAGAACCCCGATTATGAATCCAGCACAAGTGCCCACAATTTAAACAGATCAATCATCTGGTGCATCAGATGAGTAATCTGTTGCATCAGACTATTTATCTGTTACATCATCGTATTATCTGTTGCATCAGACGTATTATCTGTTGTATCAGGATGTTTATCTGTTATACCAGACTAATTATCTGTTGCATCAGAATGTTTATCTGTTGCATCAAACTAATTATCTGTTACAATGAGTGATTAATCTATTTGAAACAACACAAATCAACCCCTGCCACAAACCCAACAGATAAATCTTGCTATTGCTACTGGATTCTAAATTATTCCTTTTTACGTCGAATCGTCAAAATGTTTGTTGAGAAGATAATAGACAGAATAAAAATTAAATATGGGTTAAAACGTCAAAGATCAAACATAATTTATTTATTAAACAAATAAAAATACATATAATAGACTACAAGAAAAATAATAGTCTAATTATTATTATTATTATCAGCATCATCATTGTCAGCCGGCCAATCTTCAACCAGAAGTAGCAACAAGGCCCTCCTCAGCCTGCGTATCTCGCGGAGCATTCTTGATCTAACTCCTCCCAATTCCCATTGCAGATCACGAACTTGATTCTGAAGTTCATTCACAGCGTCTTGCAGAAAAGCAACGTCCCACACTGGGTCAGCCATAATCTTATCTTCTGGAGTGTAATATGAAAGACGAGATGCAATAAATAAATAGAGTGTGTATTTGAATGAAGGATTGAGTAAGGACAGACCTATTTATAGAGGATTGAATTTGAATGAGAGGCAAAAAGGCGCGACTATTCACCTCCATACATTAATTAAATTTTTGATTAAATTAAGAAAATAAATATTGTGATATAAGTCATGACTTTTCAGATTATTATTATTAAGTAGTTTTTCGAAGAACCGTTTTTATTGAGTTGTGGCAACAGATTCTATATCTGTTGTATCAGATAACACATCTGTGACAACAGATATATTATCTGTTGCAACAAATATAAAATATGTTGCATCAGATAACATATCTGTTGCAACATATAATTTAACTGTTCACCTCCATTTATTAATTATATTTTTTTGTTAATGTGAAAAGTAATGAATTAATTACATTAAGAAATATTGTGATAAGTCATGATTTTTCAGATTATTATTATTAATTATTTCTTTCCAAGAACTGCTTTTATTGAGTTGTGACTCGATATAGGTTGCATCAGATAAATCATATGTGACAACAGATATATCATTTGTTGCAACCATAGTGAACTTGTTGCATCAGATAATTTAATTGTTGCAACATATAATCTACTTTAAAAAAAACACTATATCATCATATCATTAATCCAAATTTGCTTACTTTTTTATTTTATAAATTAAAAAAAATACCTTTTTAAATTCCTTAATAAAATAATAATCATTTTATTATATAATAAATAATTTAAAAAACAAAAATGGTGAAAAGTCACAATCAGGTATTAAAATTGTGGTTATAAATTGTGTTTATTATTTATTTCCTTATTATTTATTTATGAAACATTTTTCATATTGAATAATCGGAACTCTGAGTCATGTCGTTCTTTTTACCCTCTCAATAACAACAATAGCCCATTTTTGCAACATATGATCGATCTGTCGTAGCAGATTAACCTCTAACTGTTGACACAAATTGTTGCTCAATCCCTACCACCAACCATCGACATGTTGAGAACAAGGAATAAACAGAATGATTATTATTAAATACTAAATAAGAATTAAAAATTCAAAGTCGACAACAAAATGAAATGAATGTTCATAGATTTTTGAATCCCTTGGGTAGATTTGATATACAAAAGGAGGAAAATAATCGCTAAAATAAAAAACATTACCTAATTATTATTACTACTATTACTATTATTGTCAATCAGACATCTTTCATTTATCCGGCAGCCTTACTCCATAGTCAGCCAAATATCTCTCTGGAATTCATCAATCAAACTGCCTTTGAAGTTCACACAAGGACTCGATATGAATATTCGTGTACGAATCTGGATCATCCATATTTGTAAGGAGGGACTTATTTATAAATTATTGTATCTCAGAAAGAAAAGAAAATTGCTTTAAAATAAATCTAACAGATGGGTAATCTGTTACAAAATATATTATTTTTGTTAGATAACTTACAACATACTGGCAATCTTTTTGCAACAGATGTATATATCTATTTGATTTCTGCAACAGGTTGATCACTGTCGTAACAAATGTCTCCAATTGATTGACAATATAAACAGATGTGTCATCTGTTGCAACAAGCTAGTCATCTGTTTATTCAATTTAAGCATAGATGGGCTAGGAAGAATAAGGTGCGTGCAGATGGATCCACTATTATATGTGTGGGAGTTAAGTATGTATTATTGATAAGGTTACTAGGATAACACACACAAAGTACAATGTTTTTGTGAATGTAGTTTTTAACTGATTAGGCATTGATCATTCAAACAAGATCCTGTATTCTACCGTTAAGTTTGATGAAATTGATAAGGATGAGGACCTCATGAAGATGGTGCAGATACCCTGTTATGAATTACTGACGGTTGGTGCTAGTGTTTATGCGTGTCAAGTTTTGAGAAGGGATCAATATTTTTCGTCACTGCAGAGAACCAATAGCGATTGGACTTAACTTTAAGTGTGCATTGGACCCTTAGAGGGCCCTCGAAGCCTCGCACTGCATCAAACAAGAATGGAAAACCAATATAGTTATTGCCCTGGCCAAAATTTATATGGTTGGGTTGCTCGCTCGAGTTGATGATAATGTGCCAGAAGGTGCGGTAGGAGAATGCTTTCGAGGGAAAATGGGTTGTTGATGGAAGACTATATCATCTGAGAGCTAATTGAAGAAGAGACACAGGGTAGAAAGTAACTTCTAACGAATCTGGCCGATGGAATTATCTTAACAGATGCAAAATTTGAATCAAGTGAAAATATGAAAGTGTATCCGGTAATGTAATTTCGTCTGTTGTGTCTCTGAAAGAAAAACAATGCAGATGGACACTTTGTTAGGGAGCTGCAGTTCGGGATTATCACCTACGTAGAAAATAGAAAAAGAGCAATAAAGCAGCCTCACGGGCATCGAGGGTAGAAATGATGTTCAGCAAGTCTAGAAAACTTACACCAACAACAACTGCAGTGAAAATAAGAAAACTAAGCGAAGGTGGTAATTTCTAAATTTTAAATTTTATCCCATCTTCTTATTTGTATTTTCGATCAGGTTCACTGTCGTTGACCTGATCGGAACCACAAACGAGATTGAAAGGAAAATAGAGTATCATTGCTTCCTTAGCAATATGGTTATAGTTGATTGTGTTTTCTTGCCTTAACATGCTTTCAACATTTCTTGGAGAAGATTAGATGCTTGATGTAGTATGTGAATCCTGATAATTTTCAAGCTTACCTCCAGCTTTTTGATTCTGTATTCAAGCTGGTCGTTACCATCTTCGAAGTTGGTAAGGAGTTCCTTGTCTTTTGTGAGCTCGATCAGGTGCATTACCTTCAAAGTTGTGGCTTTCTAGAAGCCCTTCAGAACACTTTCTCTTCAGAAGCTTTAAAGGATACATGGAAGGACGTTGTGTTTGTTTTAGGTCAAAATGTGTTGATGCACGTTGAAGATGTGGTCCCAATATTTGAACAATACTCTTTTATCGAGAGTTGCTCTATGCATCTTGCTCAACCAATTTGATAAATTAGTAAGCATGGAGTTACGTAGCATGTGATTTAAACCGGCTCTACCAATCCTATCAAACGTTACGTAACTCCAAGCTCATTACCCATCAAAAAAATATGCCCGAGTTAGTGCACATAGAAAAAAAGCCCAATCTATCATCCTTTCTGCTGATCACTCTTCTCCAATATAGATGACAAGATATCTGCTATGTAAAAGTCTACACCATCACCAGACATGATTGCTTGGGAACATGTCTGGCAACGGTGTAGACTTTTGCATAGTAGATATCTTGTCATCTATATTGGAGAAGAGCAATCAGCAGAAAGGCTGAGAGATTGAGCTCGTTCTATTTGTGCACTAACTCAATCATATTTTTTTAATAGAGTAATGAGCTTAGAGTTACATAACATTTGATAGGCTTGGTAGAGCCGGTTTAGATCATATGCTACGTAACTCTATGCTTACTAATTTATCAAATTGGTTCAGCAAGATGCCTGGAGCAACACTATATAAAAGTGTGTTGTTCAACTTTTGGGACCACATCTTTAACGTGCATCAACATATTTTAACCTGAAACAAACACAAAGACCCTCCATGTATCCTTTAAGACTTCTGAAGAAAGTGTTCTAAAGGGCTTCTAGAATGCCACAACTTTGAAGGTAGTGTTCCTGATCGAGCTCACAGGAGACGAGGAACTCTTTACCAATTTCGAAGAGGGCAACGACTAGCTTGAATACAGAATCAACAAGCTGGAGGCAAGCTTGAAAATTATCGAGATTCATATACTATAGCAAACATCTGATCTTCTCCAAGAAATGTTGAAAGTATGTCAAGGCAAGAAAACACAATCAACTATAACCATACTGCTAAGGAAGCAATGATACTCTATTTGCTTTTCAATCTCGTTTGTGGTTTCGATCAGGTCAACGATAGTGGACCTGATCGAAAACACAAACAAGAAGGCATGGGATGAAATTTAAAATCTAAAATTTGCCGCTTTCGCTTAGATTCCTTATTTTAATTGTAGTTGCTGTTGGCATAAGTTTTCTAGACTTGTTGTACATCATTTCTACCCTCGATGCCCGTGAGGTTTCTTTGTTGGTCTTCTCCTATTTTCTATCTAGGTGATAATCCCGACTACGCAGCTCCCTAGCAAAGTGTCCATCTGCATTGTTTTTCTTTCAGAGACACAACAAATGAAATTACATTACCGGATACACTTTTATATTTGCACTTGATTCAGATCTCGCATTTGTTAAGATAATTCCACTGGCCATATTCGTTAGATGTTACTTTCTACCCTATGTCTCTTCTTCAATTAGCTCTCAGATGATATAGTCTTCCATCAACCACCTGTTTTCCTTCGAAAGCATTCTCCTACCGCACATTCTGGCATAAAATCATCACTCTGAGTGAGCAACCCAGTCATATAATTATGGCTAGGGCAATAAATATATTAGTTTTTCGTTCTTATTAGATGCAGTGCTAAGCTTTGAAGACCCTCTAAGGGTCCAATGCACCCTAAAAGTTAGTCCAATCGCTATTGAATCTCTTTACAATGACACAAAAATTAGATCCCTTCACAATGCTTGACAAATAAACATGAGCAACAACCGACATTAAATCTTAACAAACTATCAGAACCATATTCATGGTCCTCAGCCTTATCAGTTCGGACCTACCAAACTTAACTGTAAAATTACAGACATCTTGTTTGAACGATAAATGACTAATCAGTAAAAACATCATTCACAAAATCAGTGCACTCTATGTGTGTTTTCATGATAATATTATCAGTAACACATACCTCCCACATATGAAGTGGTTCCATCTACAAGCAGTTTATTCCTCCGATCCCATCTTTACTGCACCCTCTTGAGATAGTCCGTCAAAAATTGATCAACTATTAGTTCCTTATATCTACAAAGAAGAGGAAAAAAATAATGTCACAAAAAAATATTGTCCACCTGTTGCATCAGATATGGAGTCTGTTGCAACAGATGTGGAGTCTGATGGAATACATCAAACCAGCCTTTCTGGTGGTTTTATTTATTCCAACAGTTTCTCTATCTGTTGCAACATCAACAACAGCATAAATATCAACAAAAAAAAATAACATTTGTTCTAAAAACATCATCAACAACAAAGAAGCAACATTCTTTGTGCCAGAACCATCAACAACACCACAAGTTCCAACAACTCCAACCCCACCAACAACATCAATAACTACATCAACAATAATGAAACAAACCAAATACATACAAAAAAAATGATATTGCCAACAAGACTTTTAAACTTCTCCCAGCAGATGACTTTTTTCTCATATTATAATAAAAATTCTCGAATTATTTATTCAATACTTATAAGTTCCTTAAAAAAAATTTAATAAATATTATATGGGTAAATAGTAATTAAATAAAAAATAGATGTAAATAACATGCAAAGAAGAAGACGAGAATGAAAGAGCAATAATGAATCATACCTTAATATCAAAAAGGGGATCAAAACAGAAATTTAAGTCGAGGAAAGATATGGATGGGTTTAGATCCGAAAAGATCTTTATGAGAAGAGAAGAGAAAAGAGAGAAAAAAGGTTATGACCCTAAACAGGAGAGAGAAAAAGATGAGAGTTGAATAAAATAAACTGCAGCTGAAGAAAGAGATGAAATAATTTCTATAGATGTATTGTATACGTAGAGGTGGTGGTTTTCAATATTTATTAATTAATATTCATTAATTTCATTAACAATTTGAGGGGCACGAGGAAGACTAAGACTACTGACATTGAAAATACAAGACAAGACTGCTCAATGAACTCACTTTTGAGATATCCAAGAAATATTTTTTACCTTCTTTAGTAGTAAGTACTATTACTTGATATTATCTACTCGAACCAGAAGCTTCTTTCTTTAAAATTAAAAGAGATAAAAATATTTTCAAACAGATATGTCATCTGTTGCAACATATATAAATATCTATTCAGAAATTTGAACAACTCAGTCATCTGTTACAATAGATATAAATATCTATTTAAAAATCCTAAAAGCTCAGTCATCTGTGACAACAGATAAAAATGTTCATTTGATAATTAATAAAATCAGATATGTCATCTGTTACAACAGATATAAATATTTTTAAAAAAATTTCCAACAGCTCAGTCATCTGTCACAACAGATGCAAATATCTATTTGATAATTAAATTAGATATGTCATCTGTTACAACATATATTTACCTGTTTGAAAATTTTCAATAGCTTAGTCGTTTGTTGCAACAGATTTCATAGCAATTGATTTAGGTGAAACTAGGGATGAATGAATAAGCTTGCAGGGTCAACTACAAATCTAATTGAGTTTTTACAATTGCATGGCGTTGGTATTGCGTTCATACCGATCCGAGTCATCGATTGATCACTTTGAGTTGAAATAAGTTCTCATTAACTCAATGTTAGGATAATGATAGTACCTAAGTTGATTTAGGTGGAACTAGGGATGAATGAGTGAGCTCGTAGGGTCAACTACAAATCCAATCGAGTCTTTGCAATTGTTTGGCATTGGTATTGCATTCATCCCAACCCTAGTCATCGATCGATCACTCTGAGTTGAAATGAGTTCTCATCAACTCAATGTTAGGATAGTGATAGTACCTAAGTTGATTTAGGTAGAACTAGGGATGAATAAGTGAGCTCGCAGGGTCAACTACAAATCTAATCGAGTCTTTGCAATTGCATGACGTTGGTATTGCGTTCATCCTGACCCAAGTCATCGATCGATCACTCTGAGTTGAAATGAGTTCTCATCAACTCAATGTTAGGATAGTGATAGTACCTACGTTGATTTAGGTGGAAGGGTCAAATGAGTTCTTATCAACTCAATGTTAGGATAGTGATAGTACCTAAGTTGATTTACGTGGAACTAACATTGAATGAATGAGCTCGTAGGGTCAACTACAAATCCAATCGAGTTTTTGCAATTGCATAGTGCTGGTATTGCGTTCAGTTCTCATCAACTCAATGTTTTAAAAACTATATTTTTTAGAATTTTTAAAATTAATTAAGATCAATTCGAACCGAATTAGCAATTTCAAAACTTGTCATTCTTTTCCAAAATTACAAATCAACCCATACAAATCATCCATTTGTGCGAAAAACTTTTCATTTCAAATCTTAAGTTCTCGCTATTTTCTCTCTCTCTCTCTCTCTCTCAAGGTGTCATCTCTCTCTCAATAATACAAACAATACAAATAACAACTACTCAACATATTGCTCAACCCTTCAAAACAGGTTGATTTTCTTCCCATTTATGACTACATATAGTTATTTTTTTTTACTTCATTCCCGCTTGTATCCATTATTTTCTCTATCTTCTCATGTAACAGAGTTCGAGAAGAGTTCTACATTTGTTCTTTATTCTAAAAAATAGGGGTTTTTAGTTAATGATAAAAAAAAAGACTTTTAGTTGTATTATCTTCGAGAATGGATTAACAATTTTGAGTTTTGATGCTAAAAAAGTAGGAAGCACCCGAGAAAACCCTAGTTTTTCTCTCAGTGTTTTGTTGACTGTCGTGGTATTATTGGATAGTGTTTTTGGTATTGTTGGTGGCTGTTGTTGGTGGTGTTGGTATTTGTGTTTTTTAGCGATGGTGTCGGTGGTATTGGTGGTGGTATTGGTAGCATTGGTGGTGGTCTTGGTGGCATTGGTCGTGGCATTGGTTGTGGTGGTGGTGGTCCATCTGTTGCAATGGGTGGAAGATCTGTTGGGAGATATTAAGTAGGTCTTTTAACAGATTCCTCATCTGTTCCAACTGATGGGTTATCTGTTGGAGTATTATCTTATAATGTGGCAGAGAATAATTTATTGAAATTTCTTCACCTATTGCAACAGGTGAAATATCTGTGGGAAGATATTAAATAGGTCTTCAAACAGATTCGGGTTTCTCATCTGTTCCAACTGATGGGTTGTCCATTGGAGTATTTTTTTTGGTTATGTGGTAAGAATAATTTATTGAAATTTGCCTCACCTTTTTTTAAAAAATTATACAGACATCAAATGCAATGTATTTTTTGCTTTTATTTTGTTTGTAGTTAAAAGATGTTTCCCAAAAGAAAAGAAACGAAAAGTGGAGAAAGTTGATCAACTTTCGATCACCAAACCTAAAAGGATAGAGTACAGATAGATTCGAAGGAACTTTCAGAATAATCTCTATCAAGGCAAAATGAAGTCGAGGAAAGTGATAACTCCTTCTCACCAATGGGGCGTGAAATAATATCAAAATTCCAGCATGATTCTGTCAAAACCATTAGTATTGATAAGTTTCGAGTTGCGATGCCGATGAATAACCCTACTATAGTATTTGGTGATCTTGTACTTAAATGTCAGTTGGGGAAACCTTTTGACAAACTTAGGAGTATTATGAAGAAGGAAAACAAAGATGAACTTTTTAAGAAGAGCTGTTTTGCACACTTTCTTGAGTTGTCTAGGCCCCGCCCTCTCCGTTTCCCAATGATCATGGTATATGTCCTTCTCAAGTGCAGGATCATGTATGCAGAGGATGATGGAAGTCCGAAGGAGGGTGGAAATAAGATGGATGAAGTCTGGATCAACTACTGTGGCATGCTGGTTTGTTTTGGATTCAAAGAGTTTGCCATTATGACGGGCTTGAGATGCGTTCGTCCAGAAAAATTTGCAATCAAGAAAACACCCCACAAAGGGTGCAACAAATGCAAGGTCAAAAAAGATGTGTTGTTGGGCATTGTTGGACCTAGCTACAAAGTGAAAGATTTAATAGCTGATCTCAAGAATAAAGACAGTTGGCACTTGCTGATGATTTTGGGAGATTCAACAATTATCCATGGGGCTACGACAGCTACTACTTGACTGTCAAATATTTACTGAAAGAGCTAAAGCCAAAGACGACCACATTATACGATTTTCCTTGGGCTTTCATGGTAAAATTGATCACTATTTTTACTCATTCATTAATTTATATTGAATATACTTGTGACTTTTTTTTTGCTTGCTTCTTGTTTACAATTTTTAGGCTTGGGCATGTGAAGCCATTCCTCCCCTCTGAAAGCATTGCACGGATTACCCATATAAGGTTTCTCATCCAAGGATCCTTAGGTAGTTGGCTACAGTAGAGAGCAGAAAAAAATATTAACGAGGCTGATATCTTTAACCCTCAAGATGATGTAGTACGTCTTCTTTCAACTAAAATAATTTGCCTCAAAGAAAGATATTGAAACAGATGTTCCATCTGTTGCAAGAGATTACCCGTCAACTGCAACTGGTGCAATGGGTAATCTGTTGCAACAGACAATCCATATTTTACAACAGATTAACCATATGTTGCTCTATTCTCTGAACCCTACTCAACAGATTACCCATCTACTGTAAATTATGCAACAGATGGGTATTCTGATGCAATATATTATCAATCTGTTTCAACATACAGATCAGCTATTGTGGTAGATAGATCGTCTATTGCATAAGTTGGTTGTGTTAATATAACCCGAGCCCAATATAACCCAACTGACTACAAATTATTATTATATGATTTAAATTCCTCCTGTCGTTTTCTATAGGTTGTGCATTCTTGGATTGTGCCTACCATTGATGAGCTGGGGATGACTTCTTTTCTTACTCTGGGTCTTGTTGATACAAAAGAAGACCCAACTGTGGAGTTAATAAAGAAGGAATTGGATGGAGCAACATCCATAAAAAAAGCAGTTAGGCAAGGCCAGTTTAATGATGAAGCTCTTTACAACCTAACTCAAACTGCAACAGATCTGGGTGCTTCTTCTAGGGGTGTTGCTGGTGGAGTTGTTTGTGATAGTGGCAGCCATCCTTCTTCTGCTTCTGCTGCCAGTCGTGATTATGAGCATGTTGGTTCTCAGCAAAAAATAAATATGTTTGAAAACACCCCTTTCACAGGTCCTCTCTCTCACCCCTACACCGGTCTCTTCCACCCTTACAGTGGTCCCTCTCACCCTCCTCACCCTCATGTTCTTATTGTAAATGCAAAGTGTGCAAGGACAGAAAGAATAAACTCCTCGACAAGCTAGAGGCTATTGCTAAAGCTATCGAGGAGTTGAAATCCCGGAGGGGTGTGATACCATCCAACGAGGTGAGGGAGCCATGCACTTCTATAATGGAGGTTAGGAGAAAGAGAATAAATATTAGACAAATTCTCTCCGTTCTGAAATCAGCAAAAAATACAACTTCCCCCGCTCCAATAGCTATTGAATTTCAGGGGCCGCCGAAGAAGGTAGACATATTTGCGACGCTTGGCAAGGAGAAGAAGAAGGAACTGAAAGAATTCATCAAGATGAAGGTTAAAAAAGAATACACCATGCATTCATTTGCCGCCAAAGACTTCTCAAATATGACAAATATGTGCGTGTGGTACGAGGACATGGTAAGTTTCCTTTTGCTAACCTACCCTTCCAATCTACTCCATGAAGAAGAATCTACGTAGCAGATGTGTAATCTGCTGCAACAGCTTGGTATTCTGTTGCAACATAATACACATCTATTGCATAAGTTGTGTTGGCTGGGTAATCTGTGAACTGATTCAGAGAACCCTCTACATCGAATTCTTTTCACTGTGTTTTTATTCTTTACAATTACAAACCTATTTAAAAATTATCTTTTTATACCACAGTATGTTGATGAAATTCTCTGCCTCATGAGGGGCAGACAATTAGTGTACCCAAATGCTTATGATGTTGCTGATAGGATAATGGACCTCAACTTCTACAATAATTTCAAAGATAGGTACGTTGATCTTCATAATCTAGCTGATTTCGGTGGCCTGGGATTTGATCAGTTAGTTTCTACGTTCCAATAGGATGAAGAATCGATTAAATATGTTAGATGGAAGAGGCCATATCCACACGACAAGAGCTGGACCAAGGCAAAGAAAATCCTTGCAGTCATGAACGTGGATGTCACCCATTTTCTCACTGTTGAGACACTACTATACGAGGAAAAGATTAAGGTTTATGACTGCAACTTATCTGTGTTAAGTGAGAAAATATTTTTAACCCATATGCAGCCACTCTTGAAGTTGTTACCCAAGTTGTTGACGCAGAGTAAGCTGATGGATCATTTGCCGGCTGAAGTCTTGGCGAAGGAATCATGGGTTTTTGAAGGTCAAAATAAGAATATCCAGCTCCCAAAAAATACAACCGGTGCAGCGTGCAGGTCGTACTCGCTTGCATACATGGAGTATTTGCTGACCGACACACAAATGACCGGTGTGTGCGACACCATTATAGGAAAAATGCAATGGGTCTGGGCATATGAGGTACTAACTAAATGGTTGAAGCCCGTGCATAAAAAAAAACATGTACAAAGACAGAGACGAATACGATAACAAATTTTTATTTCAATCCAATTCACTATACATATAAAGTTGAATTTTTATAAGGCAATAGATTTTATATCTGTCGTAACAGATATAGTACCTGTTGTGATAGATTGATTATCTATTGGAATAGGTTGGTTATCTGTTGCGTTATGCAGATGTTCCCCGTCTGTTTG
The DNA here is from genome assembly GCF_002878395.1 of Capsicum annuum. NCBI lineage: Eukaryota > Viridiplantae > Streptophyta > Magnoliopsida > Solanales > Solanaceae > Capsicum > Capsicum annuum. The sequence continues at coordinate 212,981,428 of NC_061120.1, read as the reverse complement.
TTGCAACAGATTTATGATCTGTTGCAATATATAACTTATCTATTGTAACTGATCGATAATCTGTTGGAGCAAATAAAAAAAGTAGAAAGACTTGTTATATAATTTCCAGCAGATGACCTACATGTTGCATCTCATGTTGCAATATATGTCTAAATCTGTCTGATAAGATATATCGTCTATTGCAGCAGATGTATTATCTGTTGCGATATTTGAATCTAGTACTCTATTTCAATTAACATGTTCAAAACTCAGAATTAATTATATTCATAGACAGAATAAAATAAATCGAAGCCTTCAGAAATTACATGAAATAAAATAACTCAACAAATAAATGAAATGTAATGAGTACAAACAATCTACTCTACAAATAAATCAACAAGTTAAACCAAGGAGGATAGGTTATTACATTGACAGACTCGAGCTATAAAGATCTAATCAATATAGACAAGTTGTTCTTCATCCAGTGCTATGGAATTCGGCTTTGGTCGTCGTGGATCTTTAACGTCGGTTGCATACGGATTCTGAGCTTTTGCTTATCTATATTTCTATAAAAGAGCAGCATATATTTTGTGGAGTAATCCGACATCAAGTCCATTATTCGGTACTTGTAATCCATCGCTCAAATACTCGGCATAGGTGGCAACAAAAGGACCACAATTCCTCCGTTATAAAAAAATAGATAATCCATATTTTGCAGTTCATGCAAGCGCTGTGAAATTTGTGAAATGAAACTAAATCATGACACTTAAACTTACAGGCTACCAATGGTTTGTTGAGCAATTTTGTCAACATATTGTACATCAAATGGATTAGCTATTTTATCTCGGTATGATTCAATCGTCAGTAATCAGTATGAACTTTTTGATCTAAAAAGCTACTCATATCAAGGTAAGTAGGCAATATTTTGGCCAGCTTTTGTATCTCAGATGACGGCTCGAAACGTCTCTTTCATGACATCGAGTCATAAACTCTGATGTGCCTCTCTTTTAGAATGACGACAGCCAACACCCAATGGAATTTATCACCACAATTGATTGGGATGTATACTTCGCCGATCAAATGCCAAGGTAAGCCAGCCGGAATGCTAAAACCTTTGATGATGTTGATTAAGCATTCCTCGTTTTGGAAAACTTCCGGCTGCTGTTGACAATACCTATTGTAGGCATTATTGATGTAAACTTTGTACAAATAATTGCCTGTTGTATATTTGTATTGTTCTTGTGTTTGCAACTTGGCCTTCTTTCGAAGGTAGTAAAAAATGACATCGATGTGCTGTACATATTATCAAATATTTTGGATTACGTGACGAAAAAATTAATACACAGATGTAATTAAATAAAGTAATAATTAATAGTAATATGTATAGCCTTTAAACCTCATCATTCCATCAAGTTTGGGGTTGTGACATCAAATAGAACCAATTCGTCATTTCGGAATGTGCAACAATAAAGTCGAACATATCAAAACCAAGACTCGATTCGTTCACTTTTTAGCACTCGTCATTTTTTTCTACATGATGATTTATATGTGTTAATGTCAAGTTCTTACAATAAGAATTGTATAAACCAATATTCATAAAATTGATTTATGTACCTGCCGGCATGATACTTTAACAGCCCATTGACAATCCATTCTGAATAGTCGTTGATCAATGTATTAATTTTTTTGGAGCCTCGTCCGAGATGTTGAACCCTTCAAACGGGTAATTCTTCCGTTCTCCCAAACTGGCAGGCTCCACTTTTTCTTCATCTTTAGAAGTAGTTGATGAATTATCAACTGTCATATTATGCTCTTCGGCAGTAGCTATGACATCCACCTGGAAAGCCAGAATTTTCAATGCTAAGTAGAGATATACAACAGATTTTTCATCTGTTGTAACAAATGATTCTTATGTTGTATCATATGGATTATCTATTGGATAAATTTGAACAGGTAAATCAGAGCAGTACGATAATTTCAAACAGATGACCCATTTGTTGTAACATAAGACTCATCTATAGAAACATATAACAAAACTAATACAACAGGTTAGACAACAGTTGCAACAGATGTATACATCTGTTTGATAATTTTCAGCAGATGTATCATCTGTTGAAACAGATATGTGCTTATTTGTTTTTTGGAACTGATGATGTACATTCACCTTCTTCAGCTCATGTTGCTCTTCTGTGGCCCTTGCACACTGAACATCGGTGCAAGACAAAGACAGAGGCGTTGCAATCTTGATCTTTTTTATGATTGATGATGCCTTGGAAGTGTCTTTCCTTCTCCTCTTAGCCGCCTTGATCTCTAGTGGAGTGTCTGGATATGAAATCCTCTTTGATGGAATGACACCTCTCTTAGATGTCATTTCTTTTACAGAAGCAGTTAGTGCATTAATATCATTAATCACTCCATCGTGTTTTGCCTTGCAGTCTTGAAATTTGCATGAAGAACATTCGCTAGATACGGCAAAATCTGGAGAAAAATCTGTACAACCATTATAATCATAATCATAATGGTTTGTTGTTTCAAAAATTGTAAGAGGAATATCATTAGCCCCACCCTTCAAAATTGTTTTTCTTGTGATGGTTGTTGCTCCAAACAATTTCATTTTTATTCCACCAATGACCTTAGGGTCCGATAAAGTTTGCACAGATCGTAAAGTAAGAAAAAATGACATCTTCAACTCTCGGTTGGTCGGAACAAGCCACGGATGGACAATCTAAAATAAATCGGTACATATATTAAGAATGATGATGAAATCATTTATTTAATCATTAATTAAAACAAAAAATTGATTAGAATCGGACTTACTACTTCCTTTGGGGGATTGAAAAGACAAGAAATTTTGCATTTTTATTGGTTTTGGTCGAAAACCATCTCAGAATTCTTAGACAAGAAACTTCTTCCTGGTAGTTCACTTGTTGTCTCAAATAAGGAATGGCTTCAAATGCCCAAGCCTATAACATAACGCCAATAAATCAAAAGTATTATTAAATAAAAAAATGATGAATCATATCATGATAAAAGAAATATTTACCATGAAGGCCCATGAAAAACCATATAAGTTGACTTTTTTTGGCGTTAATGGAGTCAACAAATATTCGACAGTCATTTTGAAGCTTTCATAACCCCAAGGAGCTGTTAAATGCCTTAAGATCCTCAGAGAGATTTATTCAACCGAGGCTTATGTTGTTGTTAACGTCTCTCGCCTAATGAACATTATGTGCAAACCAAATCAAGCACAATGATTGTTTGTTCTTCTTTGAAAGTCCTTTACCTTTCAATGCTTCAATCAGATTTTTATTTTTGAAGCTTGGACCAACAATGGACACCAGGTCATCACGATTACTCGACTTGCCTTTTTCTTTTTTGTGTGTGCGGGGTGCTTTTTTGGGACATAGTAGTATAACTTGAGAAGGAGAAGGAGGATAACATTTTAGTCAGATAATTATGGCAAACTCCTCCCAACCAAAACAAACAGGTATGCCACAGTAATTTATCCACACCTCATCCATCTTATCTTTGTTTTCATACATAAATCTGCGCTTGAGAAGATCAAATACCATTTTTATTTGGAAACGAGCATTGTTGTCCTCCGGCAAATCAAGATATTTCCCAAAGTAGGTTTTCTTGAAATAAGAATCCTATTTTTATTCTCGAAGTATTTTTTGAAGGCGTCGAAAGATTTTCCTATGACTGACTTAACCACGAGATCACCCGTTAAATCTGTGGCACCATCGCACTGCAGTCTCACAGGGTAACGATCAATGCTGAAGGTTTTGACCAACTCTTCGACGGAATGGCTATTAGCATTTGTATCATCACTTTTGAAAGATTCCTCCTCCCCGTTTTCATTATCTTCTGCTCTTGATTAAGATAACGCTTGTAAAGCAAGCTCATAGAGTGGTGGATGTAGCTGAGCTGTTGCACTTGTTTCTTTATTTGGACTTGATTCGATTTCTTTTATTTTGAGAGCCATGTTATCTTAAATTAACAGGAACATAACATAGATTATAATTGATTAATGCATAACAGTAATATAACAGTTCCAACAGATAATTAATCTGTTGCACTAGGTATGTTATCTGTTGCAACATATAACCGATCTGTTGCAACGGATGAGTAATACGTGGGAACCATAAAAACAGCACTATCTGTTGCACCTGGTATTTTATCTGATGCAACACATAACTGACCCATTGCAATAGATGAGTAATTCGTTGGAAACAATAAAAACAGATCACTAATTTATTGCACCAGGTATTTTATCTATTGCAACATATAACTGACCTGTTGCAACGGATAAGTAAACCTTGGAAAGAATAAAAACTGATCACTAATCTGTTGCACCAGGTATGTTATCTGTTGTAACAGATAACTGACCTGTATTAGTAAATTGTTGGAAAAAATAAAAACAATCTTAATCTGTTGTAAAATGAAGAGTAAACCGTTGGAAAGAATAAAAATAGACCACTAATCAGTTATCTGTTGGATTAATATTGTTTAGATTTCTTCCAAATAGAAGAGTCATCTGTCACCACAGATGAATGATCTGTTAGATTGTTCACCTGTTGCATCAGATTTTCATAGCTGCAACAGATTTTTAATCTGTTGCATCAAATTTTAAAATGAAGAGTAAATCGTTGGAAAGAATAAAAATAGATCATTAATCAGTTATCTGTTGGATCAATATTGTTTAGATTTCTTTCAAACAGAAGAGTAGTCTGTCGCAACAGATGAATGATCTGTTAGATTGTTCACCTGTTGCATCAGATTTTATAGTTGCATCAAATTTTTAATCTGTTGCATCAAATTTTCATTTGTTGCATCATATGTTTTATCTATTACATCAGATGTTTCAACTGTTGTAATACTATTTCTACCAAGACAAACAACAAATCAACCCAGCAACACCAACATATCACACACACACACATACACACTAAGAACATCAACTGTGATAAAAAATCATCAACAAATTCGAATCAATAGTACGACAACAAGAAGAAGAAATACAGAAATGCCAGAAATTAGAGTTTTATTCAGTCCACATTTCAATACCAGAAGAGTAGTTGGCTTAAGTTTCTCTGTTTCTTCATAATTTTTTACCTGTGAAAAAAGAAATAGGAGGACGAAGAACTCGAAGTTGTTGTCACCGAAGAAGTATTCATGTTGATTGACGGTTGAAAGTCGAAAATGAACTCGCCCAACTATTTGTCACCGGAGGTTGAAGGGAGAAATTTTGTAGAACTGTTGGTTGGAAAAAGCTGGAGAGAGAGAATGGTTGATTAGGATTGAAGAGGGGTGTGGATTGGGTTGATTTATATTTTTGAAAAGATTAAAAAGTTTTGAAAATATTAATCAAGTCCACAATTAACTTAATCAAGTTTCCTAATGATGTTTGACCCTATCCGTTGGTCAATGTCACCAATCCTTCATTCAAGACTTAAAAGACACATTTCCTTCAAATTTCTTATGTAAGTTATGGTTACATTACACTTCTAACCACCAAACATATTCAAAAAGCCTTATGATGAGTTTACTTTACTTTTTTTTTCTAAGCCAATAACACTATCAAACTCTTCCTCTCCCGGCAGTTTTCTTATAAGATAAATGACTTTCGTAGTTATTCGACTCGATATAAATTAAAATTTGTTATTAATAATAATACATCTTATTCTTATCTTCACCACTCTTTCTCAAATTTTTATTGTGTGACTTAGCAATCGAACAAGCACAAATATTTAATTTTAATCATATGTTTAAAAAAAAATACTTAATATCTAATCAGATAACACAACATAAATAGAGCTCTCAACCACAAGGATTGATGTGGTGGTTCAGCACCTCACCCCTTAAGTAAGAGGTTGGGGGTTCGATCCCCACCTCTGGTGAATGAAAAAATTTTTGTGGCCAGTTCCCTACCGCTTAGTGCGCTGACAGTAGGAACGGAGGATTAGTCTTACGATTGCCGGCTGTGGGGATACCTTGGGAAACCAAAAAAAAAAAAATAGAGCTCTCAACTAACATTTGAGCACTTCAATTTAAACAATTTGATTTTTTTTATATACACTCGACTCACAAATAAATTTAAAAATTGCATATCCAGATATGTATTCTAAAAGTAAATTTTTAAAATATATTGAACCAATTTAAAATAAGTTAATATATCTCAATAAATATTTATTTTGAAAGTTACATTTTTATCTATCATTGTGAAAAAACTAATAAGTATTTCTGTATTATACGTATTTTTATAAATGTAGTTACATTATATTGAATGTCTCAAGATCTAATAAGATCCAGTTGATATCTATCAGGATTCGATGTATTTGTCTATTAGTGTAAAATTAGGAGCAAATTTTTCCTATAAATAGAAGAGCTTCCTTCATTGTAAATCATCCTCAAAAGAAGAAATAAGAATCAGTCTCTATTCTCTCTACTCTTCTTCTTGTTCTTTATTGTTTTATAACACGTTATCAGCACGAGACTTTGCCGAACAAGGTGAGATTATAAGTCTGAAGGATTTCAAGGTTAGTAATTCTTTATGTTATCTTTCTTTTGCTATTACTAATATAATTTAGTTTGGATTTGAGCAAAAATAATTGGTTTGGACCCATTTATATTTTAAATTTATTCCTCAAGAACACTATTATCAAAAAAGATGATAATATGTTGGGTTCAAGTCCCATCGATTCATGCCTAAGACGTTTTTATATGGATAAGATGTTGGGTTTGAATCTTAATACACCATGTTGATGATATTATGATGGCTAAGGCAAAATAATGGGTGCTTAATGAAAAGTCATGAAATTCGCCCCATTGAATATGCTCCATTTCATGAAGTGAATGTGGTAACAATATATGATAAGTCTGAAATATGACAACTTACTTCATTCTTGAGGTGTATATGGTAGCATTGCATAATATGTCTGAAAGAAAATAAGTAATTGAATGCACGAATATACGCATGGAGGGACAATAGGATAATGATCATAAAAAATGATGATATTTTCACACGCTTATATGATTATAAGATATACTAAAGAAAAATTTTCTACATCATATGTATGCCTCGATTTGCTTCTGAAGTAGCAAAATCTTGAAAAAGGTTATAAGCTATCATAATTTGATAGGTTTAAGGCACGATTATATTCCATTCCCGGGGAATGAGAAGATTATTAATGCAAACGTGCACTTGGTTGTGATTGTATCACAACTCACCTCCAAAAAAGGTTGAATAATTTTGAAATCTACTTTTGAAGTAGTAAATTTGAAATTTATTCATATAATAGTAAATTTGAAATTTACTAAAGCAAAAACACATATCATGGTAAACTTGGAGTTTACTAGATTAAAAGTTCATAAGTTGACATGAACGATTATGATATCTCGAAGATGTGCATACTGAGTATTGAACATATATTGAAGAATTAGAAAATTCTTCATGAACTTTAATGTTGCTTGTTCTCATGATAAGTTGGTTGGACCAACTAATTTTGGGATTGGATCCCTCAAAGTCTGAAAAGAATAAAAGGTGAATAAGGGCCCGTTCACCTATCATGTGATATGTTGAAAAGATGCATCATCTTATTGATGCATCTTTTC
>NC_061120.1:212828549-212973735 GCF_002878395.1 Capsicum annuum | reverse complement strand
ATACTGAGTATTGAACATATATTGAAGAATTAGAAAATTCTTCATGAACTTTAATGTTGCTTGTTCTCATGATAAGTTGGTTGGACCAACTAATTTTGGGATTGGATCCCTCAAAGTCTGAAAAGAATAAAAGGTGAATAAGGGCCCGTTCACCTATCATGTGATATGTTGAAAAGATGCATCAATAAGATGATCACGTGTACATTTATGGTCAACCTACGTTTGACATTCATAAAGTTACTTGTTCAATATAAATTGAGCATAATTTTCAGATTGTGTAATCAAGATAATTCATCTTGATGGTGATGGTTCAGCATTGAATACCTTCCATAAATAGTTGAACCATTACTAATAAGAATAAAGTTTCATGTATTGATATGAAATATGATATATTGCATACAATAGCATTTGTATGCAGTAGACCAATATATTATGATTATTTATTCCCTCTCAATTGGTTCAAGGTCAGGAATCAACTATTCCATCTAATAGTTTTGATGTGCGGTATACGATTAATAAATATACCATGATGCACAAAGATGGATTCCTCAAAGAAGATGGAGGATGTATGTTAGTTTTCCTAACATAAAGAGAGATTGTAACCAGATATGAAATAAGTTAGGAATTATCACCAGATCCTCATTCAAAAGACAATTCAAGTCAAATGCCGAAATCATCTCATATTTAGCTGCAAGTGCTCTTATTGTGTGTCCTTAAAGGATAAGTTTATGCATGCATGAAGCATGATCGACCAATCGATTCCAAATGAAATAATTCTTGAAAATGATGAGGAGCAAATAATCATGATAAGAAGGCAATGTGCTCTTGAAGAGCCTACGACATAACACTTCATAAAACCTTATGAGAGGTTTAGGTACCTGAAAATAATAAAGTGATGAGATCTCAAAATGTTATGTCGCATTGTGAACCGATACAAAATAAGAAATCGTCGACGATATCTTTGATACAATATTGTAAAAGATTATGAGGATCTAAATTCTACGTTAATTTAAGCATGCTGACATAGAAATATTTATCAAGTGGCCTGAAAGGATGCATTTTGGTAAGCATAAAACTTATTTGATTTGCAGTCCAGACACTTGAAGATGTCACACTTGACAAGTTGGATATTGTTACTTGACAAACATCCATATGAAAATCCCTAATGGATTCAAAATGCCTGAAACATATAAAGTTTCTGAAAAACTTTTTATTATCTTCATAAGATATAATTTGATGATTTGAGTATCATTGAAATTCTTGGAGAGTTTTCAAAAGCAATAGAGTATTTACTTAGATAAGAAAAATGTAAAAATTGAATAAGGATCCATTCCGACCTCAAGAAAAGAATGAGGAACTCCTTGGTTATGAAGTACTATATCTAAGTGCAATTGATGCACTAATGTATCTTGCAAATACTACAAGGTCTGATATAACCTTTTTTTTTAGTTAATTTATTAGCAAGTTTGCAGTCTCGATCTTATTGGTCATGCTGATTTTGGGTACTTATCTGACCTACATAAAGCTCGGTCTCAAATAGGCTATGTGTTCATATGTGGTGGTACTGCAATATCTTGGAGATATACAAAGCAGTCTATCGTAGCCACTTCATCGAATCATGTTGAGATAATAGCTATTCATGAAGCAAGTCGAGAATGTGTATGGTTAAGGTCCATGACATCTCATTCGAGAAAAATGTGGTGTGAAATATGACAATCTACCCACAATTTTATACGGAGATAATGCATCATGCATAACACATCTTAATGGAGGATTCATAAAAGGAGATAGAACGAAGCACACTTTATTAAAACTTTTCTACATACATGAGCTACAAAAGATGACGATATCAACGTGCAACAAATTCGTTCAAGTGAAAATGTGGTTGATTTATTCACCAAGTCTTCTCCAATTACAACTTTTAAGAAGATGATGTACAAGATCGGGATACAAAGGTTCAAGGATGTTCTCATTAGGGGGAGTTAATATGCATTGTACTCTTTTTTCCTTACGAGGTTTTGTCCCACTGAGTTTTCCTTGTAAGGTTTTTAATGAGGCAATCGATATGCGTATTGTTAGAAACGTGTACTCTTTTTCCTTCAACTAGATTTTTTTTTCTACTGAACTTTTAACGAAGCACATTATCTATCTAGACATTCAAAGGGGAGTGTTACAAATATATTAAATTATATTGAATGTCTATCAAAATCTAATAAGATCTAAGTGATATGTACTGGGATTTAATATATTTATCTTTTAGTGTGAAACTAGAAACAAATTTTTCGGTCACTCTCTCTGATCTCTCTACTTTATTCTTTATTGCTTTATAACATGTATATATTTATGCATTTTTTTGAACATAAAAAATTTGACAACACATGCTGTGTTTGTCTGTCCGTGCCCAAATTGTTTCTTGCTTCTCATCTATTGGCTAGTCTTCACACAATCAGAGCCCTCTAACAATGGCGACTCAAAGGCTATTGTTCTTTCTACTACTTTCGTCTTTAACCCTTTTAGCACAATCACGCAGTAACACGAACCACGTCTTCTCACCATGTACCGATGGGAAAGTGCAGAGATCGGATGGGTTTACTTTTGGAATTGTATTTGCTCCGAGAACATCGTTTTTCACTAACAGTTCAGTTCAGTTGTCTCCTTGTGATAAACGGCTTTCGCTTTCCTCGGCGAATTCTCAACTTGCTGTGTTTAGACCTAAAGTTGATGAGATCTCTCTTCTTACTATTAATACTTCCAACTTCTTCCCTGTATGTTTTTTTCTCCCTCCATCTCTCTTGTTTTTGATTTATACCGTTAATTGTTTATGTATAAGGTGTTCATACACTCTATCCTCCCAGACCCCGCTATGTGGTACGGGTATGCTGTTGTTGTTGTTGTTGTTGTTGTTGTTGTTGTTGTTTGTATAAGGACGAAAGTTGAGGTTTTTGTTGATTATTTGGGGAAATATGGTGAAATGGGGTTAGATCTGAAATGGGTTTTTTTTTGGTGGGTTTTGGTTTGGGGGTATTGGGTGAGGTGGGGGTTGGAGGGGGGAGGGTTGGGGACAAAGGATTGCAATTGTTTGTATAAGACATTCTTCAGCTGAGGGTCTCTTGGAAATAGTATGGCTAGCTCTGAGGTAGTTTTGACACAATCCCACAGTGACAAGAACCGCGTGTATATTTGCTCCAAGAACATCGTTTTTCATTAACAGCTCAGTTCAGTTGTCTCCTTGTGACAAACGGCTTTCGCTTTCGTCGGGGAATTCTCAACTTGCTGTGTTTAGACCTAAAGTTGATGAGATCTCTCTTCTGACTATTAACACCTCCAACTTCTTCCCTTTATGTATTTTTTTCTCTATCTCTTTTGTTTTTGATTTATATTGTTAATTGTTTGTGTATAAGATGTTCTTGAGCATGAGGGTAATATTGGAAATTGCTTCGATAGGTAGCCTGCTTTGTGGGATTGTACTGGCTATGTTGTTGTTGTTTGTGTAAGGATGAAAGTTGAGGTTTTTATTGATTATTTGGGGAAATATGGTGAAATATTGATTATTTGGGGAAATATGGTGAAATGGGGTTAGATCTGAAATGGGATTGTTCTAGTTTTAGGTTTGGTTTGGGGGTTTTGCCTGTGGGGTGGGGTGGGGGGGGGGGGTAAGGATGAATGAAAGAGATGTAATTTTTGTATAAGGATGAAAGTTGAAGTTTTTATTGATTACTTGGGAAATATGGTGGAATGGGGTTTTGGATTTGAGATGAGTTTGTTCTGGACTTCTGGTTTTTGGTTTAGTTTGGAGTTTTGTTGAGAGGGTGCGGCGGCGGTGGTGGTGGGGGCTAAGTGAGAATGAAAATGGATGTAAGTTTTTGTTTAAGGCTGAAAGGTGCACTTCTTATTGATTACTTGGGGAAATATGGTGAATGGGATTAGATTTGAAATGGATTTTGTTCTGGTTTTAGGTTTAGTTTGGGGGGTGGGGGATGCGGAATAAAGAAGAATGCAAAGGGATGTAATTGTTCTTGATTATGTCCAGCGATGGTAGAAAGTTATAGCCGTTGTTTTTGGGAGATTGTCTTCCTAAATAGGAATATGTGGAGATTGAGGATTATGGTTTAGTAAGTAGTCGATTGTAGTTTTTGGGACATTGTCTTCCTAAATAGGAGGGTGTGGAGATCGAGGATTATGGTTTAGTAGGATTGTTGTTTTGTGTTCCTTATTACTTGTTGTTCTGCTCCGGTCCTTTGCTTCGGCTACCATATTATTTGTTGTTGATACTTATCTGATTCTCCTTTATTGTTAGCATGACTTCATTATTATATTTTCTTTTGATACCTGATTATGATATGCTTTACTTGAGCTGAGGGTCTAGGTGAAACAACCTCTCCACCTTTACACGGTAGGGGTAAGGCTGAGTAAACACCATCCTCCCCAAACCCCACTTGTGGGATTACACTGGGTATGTTCTTGTCTTCCTAGAAAAAAGTACTAGGGGAAACAACCTCTCCACCTTTACACAGTAGGGGTAAGGCTGAGTAAACACCATCCTCCCCAAACCCCACTTGTGGGATTACACTGGGTATGTTCTTGTCTTCCTAGAAAAAAGTACTTCTCCTTGGTCCCAATTTGCATGAGGGTGTTTGACTGGGAATGGAGATTAAGGGGGGAAAAGCTTTTAAAATTTGTGCTTTGAACACACCATAGACAATTCGGTTGCTGAATGAGAAGTTTAAAGTTACATTATTTCTAAATATAGAATAGTGTTATTTGTATTGGGACAGAACAAAAAGTAATCAATGATACCTAAATTGGGATAGAGGGAGTGTTTAGTATATATGGAGAATATAGTGTGGTTTGGTTTTCTTCTGCTGCTGTTTTTAACTTTTTATGTCATTCACTTTAAGCTAATGGAGGACAGTTATTTCCTAAGCATCTGTTTTCCATGTATTTTTTTTGGCTGAATATCCGTGGATCTTAATTCTAGAACTAGATCTGTTGGACTTGATTGATATTCTGTTGGACTTGATTGATATTCTTATACTGATGAATGCTAGTATCCTTCTTTGTTACGATATCCCATGATCTGTAACTATCTGAATTTTCCTTTATTACCATTATTGTTTGGGTATGTGCTGATGAATTCTTATTTCGTTCTTAATCTGATGTTTGCCTCCTGCCACTAATTCTATCTTACTCGTGTTGGTCCTCCAGATGTCTATGACTTAATGCACTCTTGAATTTTGTTTTAGGAGTCATTGGTAGCACCAGCGTGTAACCTATAGGTTGGTATAAATTAATAATACAACATCATTAAGAGAACAATAGCTTTCATTTGTATTATTATTGAAAGCAATATGCAACTTATACCTAACTTTTAATAAAGATTAGTAGTAAAACATCAGCAGTAATAATTTTTATATATTTAAAGGTCTAAGCAACTAAGCCTTAAAAATAGAGCAAATGGTCCTAAAAGTTTCTTTACTATTTAAGGAAATACGATGTGAGTGTTGAACTATGATTTGTGCTATTCCAAACTCCAGGTGCCTTTATCCATCAGTATCTTCTCTTATATGACCACAATCTGGGAAGTGGGAATTTCAGAAATCGGGCCTACAAAGCTTTGGGGTGAATTAAGTCTGTATTACAAAATAGGTTCACCTCTTTAGTTAAGTACTAACTCTTTAAGTTTCGGGGCAATAGCACCTTGGTGTCCGGTAAATATGTCTTTATACCTTCTGATGCCTTCCCCCTTGTGCTGCTTGACCTTTCGACTTGATGATCGCCACAACTGAAGCAACAATTAGCTTTATGACACGGTTTCTGGGGTTTGCACAATGACTGACCTTCCGAGGGGTCTCAACTTCTGCATTTGTTCCCTCATCTGCACCTTGTACTCTCTCTGTCGTTCACAATTGGCAACATGGCGAGCACGGAACGCCCTACAAGCACCTCTATCTGCAACATGGCGAGCACGGAACGCCCTACAACCACCTCTATCTGCCTTACTGTTTTCTTCAATAAAGGTTGAGATGAAGAAGAGCTAATGGATTCCCAAATTAGGTTTTTGTAACGGACAGGCCAATACTAGTGCTGCTGTTTTGGGCTTAGTTTTACCTCTGCTTGCTGATTTCAATTTTCAAAGGAGGCCCATTTCCACCTTGTATCTTTTAGGGATGGAGTGAATAGTGCTTAATGGTCTTTGTTTTTCCTTTCCTATCAGAGAGCTTTAGTGGGAAAGCAAGATGACATGCTTCATATTCAGCCCTCGTATTCACTTGCTATGTTTTAGGTTTCATGGCAAGGTGAGTGGGTGCTGGGAATGTGAATCGTTTCAAATACCAACTCACGCACTAGATCACAGGCTTCCAAACTGTTAAGCCTATAACCTGCAGACACTGAAGGGCCTGCCAATGTTGTCAATACCTTAGGATATGTTTCCAAAGCTTTACATACTTGCAATATGATCGTGCTATTATTTGATTATCATCTTAGAAAATGTGCCTTAGCCTTTTACTTTTTTCCATCGTTGCTATTGGTTAAACAAAAACAGACAATATCCGGCCCGCCCATTTTTAGCGTAGATAAAAAAATGGGTTATCCGACGGATGATATTATCTATGGCTTCAGGAATAGCCACAGGAATAGTCAACTAAAAACACAAGCTAAATTCCAAATAAAGCTCAGACCAACAGAAAGCAAGTGCTCATGAAAATAACAAGCAACCAAGTGAATATTTATAATATGGATATCCATATTATCCATCTAGATATGCATTTTTTCGACGGATAAGATGGATAATATTCATATTTGACTCATTTTATCTCTTCGAAACAGCCTCTCTACCTCCACGAGGTAGTGGTAACTGGTAAGGTCTGCGTATTCTCTACCCTCCCAGACCCCACTTGTGGCACTTGTGGGAATTCACTGCATATGTTGTATAAGATGGATAATATCCATATTTGACTCATTTTAAAAAAGTCGGTTATCCAACCCAATATCTAATGGATCGGATGGGATGGTTACTTGTTTTCTCAACCATTTTGCCAGCCCTAGCTGCCCTGTTATATAACAGAAGAAGTCTTCTATTCTTCTTCAAATATAGGGGAGTCTATTACACTTAATAGCTCATGATCTGCAGCTCATGTTGGAAGCTCTTTTGCTAATTTCATAAAGTGTTAATGCTCGTTTGTTTATCTCAACCCCCTAGGCCCTCTTCGTTTTGCTGCATCCTTGAGAAGCCTCTTCTGTTTCTCCTTTTTCTTTTCTGTTTATTTTATGGGAGAGGGGTGGGGATATTGTGAGAAGGGGAGTGATTTATTTACTGATTCACACCGAGTTTAAGGATTTCTTAAATTATTTGTTATCAAGTACTATTGTGTTCCTTTCATGTTTCTTCTCCTATCTGGGCCGTTTTAGCTCAGTTTTTGTAGCTAGCATCAACTGTTACAGAAACATATGCATGCATGTATCTTCATTTTTCCCTATCTGTTCGCATTCTGCAATTTATGAAGCTCATTAGTACCTTTTATTTGGGTATTGGCTGAGTACTTTCATCCTCCAATATGCTTACCTGGTGATCGTTTGTAAAATAGCAATTTGGTTCGAGTTATTGCTTGATTCCTTCTTTAGTTGTTGTGATATTGGACTTATCATCCTTCAATTGAATGAAGTGTGTCATTTTCATCCAACTACTAGCGGAAGTTAATAGAGAAAACAGATTGTTAACGTTCAAAAGAGCAATTCAGTTGTATGGATGTCACTTTGGTGATCCATCGAGGCTTCTCTCATCTTTTCTTCCTCTTGGCTCCCTCTAAGTTTGAAGCTCTCTTGTCTGCAGACACAAGCCCCAAGAAAAAGAAAAAGAGAATCCACATTCAATTTCCTTAGCAAGTATTAAAAGAAGACGACCAATAATACAAGTCACAAGCTCCACAATGTGTTGTGCTTCCATGTTTCATTTTGATTCTGCAGTTCATCTTTTTTATTGTGGGAAACGAGCATCAAGTAAAACAAATAGTTGAGTGTGCAACCCATTTCTAGTGAAATCAAGGAATGGAAAGTCCTGATCACCCAGAGAGGGTGTTAGAATCCAGTCCATTTTAATAACCATCCTTTTATTCTTCCAACCACCATGTAAGGGACGCAAGCACCATCTATCGGTAAGGAATTTGATTTGTTCACCAAAGCCAAGTTTTTATTTTACCTTTAGCCGAATTCCCTCCACCCCATCAGATCATTACCAAACTTTCTTCTTTACTTTAAGCTGAACACTCTCCTCCAGTTTGTGAGATACCTAAATTGTCTTTCTTGAAATTAACAGATCATGTCTTTTATGAGCCTTTATTAATAGTTGGAGGCTTGGAGGACAATCACGCACTTCACTTTATTGAAGGATGAATGTGCTAGATCCAATATCACAAGGACTAATAAAGGAACTAATCAAGAATTTGAGGACCTAAGCTACCATTTTCCCTTTTTTCTATTTTCATATTCATCAACTGACCTCTAACGTGTCTTATACTGTATGTACAACAGGATTCTTACGGAGGCTACATGGTTGCATTTGCTGGTCGGAAATATGCTGCTAGGTCTTTGCCTGCTTTCGTTGCTAATGGTACATTCATCGTAACAAGTTTTACTCTGGTAAGTGAAATTGTTGTCAACAAGATCTTGGTGTCACATCGGTTGATTTGGTATCTAACAATAGTATGATGTTTTTCTTGATTAAGGTACATGAATTCAAAAAGGGTAGGCTGGAAAACCTGTATTGGAAGAGAGATGGATGCGCGTCTTGCTCAGGCAACTCTAACTTTGTGTGCCTCAATGGTCAGGACTGTGCTATCAGGACTAATAACTGCAAGAATCGAGGTGGCAATGTTGATTGTAGCCTTGGGATACAACTTACGTTTTCTGGCACTGATAAGCATGAATCTGTCTTCAATTCGTGGTATGAAGTAAAGAATCTTCGGCAGTACTCTCTTTATGGCTTATATTCCAATCTCAGGAGCTCTCTCACCGATCAATACAACAAATTCTTCTGATTGTTTTTCAATGTTTGTATGTAGAGCTGTATTTTGTAATTTACTTGATTTATAGTAGCTTCTCTTACTCTATTTCTGAGTGCTCTCTCAATATCTTGATGGCTTTGTAATTTGTTTATTTACTTGTATGCATGTGGAGATCATTTGTCAACAGTTTCTCTTCCTATTTTCTCTAAGCATATGGTTGGTATGGCCTGTAATTTGCCTCAACAATTTGTTACTATTTCTCACTGTGATTTTATTTGGTATGATGTATAATTTACAATAAATACTGTAGACTGTAGTATATCATCAATTAATTTTCAGAAATAGACCCTTTTTACCAAATCCATCTTGTCCTTTTTTGTGAAAGTATTGCCCTATTTTATTGTGATAATATTTAATTAGATATACAACAAAACACCCACAAAGCAAAGATTCTTTGATTTTTCTTCTCATAGAAAGATGAGCTTTTAGTTACTCCCTCCGCCATAAATACTTTTGTCCATTTTTGATTTGATGCATATCTTCAAAAATAATAAATAGAGAGGTGATTTTACTATATTATCTTTTTAATATAATAAATTTTTTACTTTGAGAAATGCAATAAGGAATGTTTTGTATTTAATACTAAGAATAAAATAAATAAATATAGATTAATTACTCATTAGTTTTATAAATAGGACAAATATTATGGGACATTCTAAAATAAAAATGTGAACAAATAAAAGTGAACAGGGGAGTATATTTTATTAAAGGTTAAACAAAGATGACATGATTAAATAGTTTCGAAAAATAAAAATGTTACAAACTAAAAGTGTATCATGTAATATAAGGCAAAATACCCAGAAAATTATACACCTTAATTTATTGATTATTTAGGGCCAAAATTACCTATTTTTCTTTTTAATTTGTAATAAATTTTTTTTTTGATGATATTTATTTTAATTTTTTAATATATTTAACATAATTTTAATTTAAAATTATAAAAATTTTATTCAATTTTTTAAAACTTCTTATCAAATACAGTTCCTTTCTCAAACGCGCGAGTAGCAGTTTTTCCTATATATTACAAGTGCAAAGAGCGCAAAAGTTTCCGATAGAAGGAAGAATTTAAAAGGCGGGAAAACACACACACAAACACACACAGAGCGCGCGATGTACGGCGGGAACAACCAATTCGACGGCAACGCAGCCTTTTCCGGCGGCGGTTTTATGCCATCGCAGGCTACTCAAACCGCCAGCGATCATTCTTTCTCTCCGGCCAAGGTATGTGTTGTTTGTTGCTTTTAGGTTTCCCCTTTAATTGACAAGTATTTTGCTCCCTTTGGTTTGTTTGGTTTTGATTTGGCACGTAATCTAAGAAAGTATAGAAGAATTTTGTGAACTCAAATTAAAGGCATAATAAACTTGCGCTCAGTTTGCAAGTTAACACTTCAACTATGCACATCTAGACACCTTGAACTCATTTCTACTATTAGTTGGCCAAGCTTCTAAAATAGCTTTTTTTGAAAAGTGCTTACCAAAAGAATTTTTGGTGAGAAACGGTTTGTGTTTGGCCAATTAATTCAAAAAATACTTTTGAGCAACAATTAGTGTTTGGTCAAGCATTTTAAAAGTGCTTGTTATGATTCGGGCAGATTAAGCAAATCACAAGCAAAAGAAAAACAAGAATACACAGATTTACGTGTAAATCCTTGCAGGAAAAATCACGTGCAGAGGCAGAGGAATTCACTATAATGGAGAGAGAGTACAACATGGAGACGAATTGTCTCAATGTTCTGAATATCCAAAACAACGCACTAAATGCACTTATATCATACATGCATACAAATAAGTCCTAGGTCCAAAAACATAAAGGTCATACCGCGGGGGCTTCCTCGCACCCTATCGGGATCGGTGCTGGGCTCTGGGATTGAGCCTATTGGCCTGATCCCTATGCTACCACCACAGACCCCATTGAAAATCACAAACAAGGGTCGCACCGCAAAACTTTCTAGGCCGGATCAACAAAATTCGGGTCACAACTCTAACAGCGCTTTTAATTGTATTTTTTCTTGAAAGTACTTTTAAGTGTATTTTTTCTTGAAAGTGCTTTAAGAAAAGGCTATACTTTTAAACTTATGAAAAACTGCTTCTGCTATCCTCAAAAAGCACTTATTGACTTCCAAAAGCTTGGCAAAACACCTTATTTATAAAAATAAGTACTTTTAAAAAATTTAGCTTGGCGAAACAGGCTATATGACAGTTGAACACTCCAATCTACATGTTGATCATCTAGACACCTTTAAAATTTATTTTTCACTTTAGTGTCAGGTGTCCGTAGGACACAGTGGGAACGAGTTGGAGTGTTTAGTTGTCAATTGAGAGCAAGATGAGGTGTCTAGATGTGCAGTCTCAATGTTGGAGTGCAAACACTAGGTGATTTTTTCCATATGTCTTAGCCTTGGTGGACAGAGTTACCTATTATCTATTGCTGGTAGGAGACGACAGTATCCCATGTAACTAGTCGAGGTGTGTGTAAGCTGGCCCGAACACCACGATTATTAAAATAAAGTTGGAGTGCTTACTTGTCAGTTGAGACTTGTTTATTATTATGCCTAAATTAAACATATATAGAATGTGCCATAATGCGATTTAATCTTGTAGTCTTGAACATGCCACATAGGAAGTTGCAATTAAGGAATTATCAGAAAAACGAAAGATGCATTCTTTGTGAAATGGACTAAAAATGAAATTAAGGTCAACAAACTGAAACGGAGGGAGTATTTCTTTTAGCATGCGTTTATTTTCTGTGTATTTGGTTGATAATTTTGCGGCTGGAAACTGAAAAGAAATAAGGTTGGATGTAACTTGGGTCCTCTCTACACCCTGAATTAGATTACCTGCTTTGACCAACAAAGAATAGTTGTAATGACTTATGTTCTAAGTATGAGTGAGATATGTTTAAACAAGTAGTTATAATGCTTGATACTTTTAGAATGTCATATGAAAACAATTGTAATACTTTGTCCATCCCTGAAATTTTGTTGAGTTCAAGAGTTGGTGCATCTAGGTTTGGTATAAATTTGAGCATCCATTTTTGAATTTCTTTTTTTTTTTTAAATGCATTCTTGGAAATTTTGTGAAGTATAGAAATCATTGTAGTTAAGAATATATTATTGGTGTTTAAATCAGTGTAGCGATAATCTAAAATGTTTGATTCCCCTCGGAAAGGATGGAGCATAAGATAACAATGCTTAAAATGCTAGATTGAATATGTGAAGACGAATTTTATGCAATTAGTGAGTTGATTGCCAGAAGTGGAAGAAGCAGCGGTGACAGGGAGGAAAGATTTCTGTGAAAAGCTGTGTGGAGGATATAAGCCCAAAGTGGAATAGCTCTATTTGCTTGTACAAAGATCCATGAAACTACAGCAAATCTGGAATTCGTAAGGAAAGGAGACTGAAACTGTGTGCTAAGATGTTACTTTACATGTCACAGAAGAAGAACCAATTGAACATATAGTATAACGTAAGTAGTAAATTTGGTAGAGAACTTTGGAATATGCTTCTACTTTTGGTTAAGTAAGTATGAACTAAGAAGAGTTGATTAAGTAAATTACAAACTCAAGAGTGTTTCCTTTGGCATTTATCTCTTGGTCTTCAGAAACTTGTCAGTGTTATCATGTGGAGTGATTGATTTGGGCTTAGTGCGGCGGAAATAAAAGAATTCTTGAAGCATACTACATTTTCTTGTTTAATATAGCATCTTAATATAGTGGTGGAAAATTGAAATGCAGGGATGATAACATCTTTCTTGCTTTTCTTTTTATTTCTTTATTCCCAGAATCGTGATTCACAGACTTTGATTCCATTAACCGTCAAGCAAATTAGTGAAGCCTTTCAATCAAGTGATGATAAGACAAATTTTCTCATTGATGGGGTTGATGTGAATAATGTAAGTCTCTTATACTCATGGCTTTTGCTGTTTCATTGAAAGTTTATACTGTACAAGATATGTGTGATTTAGAATCTGACATGCTCATAGGTAAAACTGGTGGGTATTTTATTCAACAAAGCCGAAATGTTGACAGCTGTATCGTTTGTGGTGGATGATGGAACTGGGCGCCTTGACTGTTTTCGATGGTAATATTCAGTTTCCCTTTTCGCTCTATTAGTCCATCTCTTATTTTGGTGAGATTCTAATTGACTGATGGATATGGCGTCAATCTCCATTTGTCATCATAGATCACATGTAGTGCATCTCTTATTGATAAAGGATTTTGAATTGTTATACTTTATGTAAAACAATAAAACCAGTCTATTCAGTTGCTGCTATGTTTGACACAATTGACTTTGTGTTTTTAAAATTTAATTGTAAATTTGGTTGATCCATATGACGCAGGGTAAATGAAGCTGTTGATACCAAGGAAATGGAAGCTCTCACGTAATTCTTCTTCTTGACTGTGTTATGTTTTCATCTTATATATTTATCATGGTTTATCGTATATTTGTGGGTTCTTGTCAAATAGAAATGGCATATATGTTCGCGTACATGGACACTTGAAAGGCTTTCAAGGTAAAAAGCAGTTGATGGCTTACTCGGTCAGGTATTTCAGTACGAATGGGTTTCTAAATTGCTCATTTCTGTTTCTTTCAGTATATTAATGTTGGTTAGTATATGCACAAGTTACTAAACTTTTCCACTAGTGAAGTGGTCTCCTCTGGCTTGGAAAAGGCTATTTCCAGTGGGGCTTTAGGTTTTCTCAAAGAAAAGGTTTTTTAGTACATAGTTTGTAATCTATCCAGCATTCGTGTACACAATGCATTGCACAACATTGTTTCAGCATAAAGCTACTAACTTATCTTTACTTGAGACACTGCCAAAACATGAAACTCATATTACTGTTGATTTTAGTATTTTCAAGGTCCTTGCATGGTCTTAATAAGTTACTTTCCGTTGGTTCTTAAGCCCCAATTAATCCCTGCATGCCTTTATTAGTAGGTTTCTTCATAATGGATTTGAGATCTCCATACTTCTCCAGTGTTGACTATACATGTATATTGCTGTTTCTATAATTGCTTAATTGGCATAAATTCTTTTTCTTTTTCTTTTTGGGCGACGTAAGGCTTACTGTGTACAACTGTTTTTTTCTCAAAAGCATGTGAAATGACATGATAGTTGTTTGCCAACGAGGCAATTATATCTGTTCCATGACTCCTTTTATGAACAGACACAAGGAAAACAGTTGGACAAAATTGGTGTGTAAACTTGCTACAAATGGAATTTTTGCATTATGATACATCCCTCAATTGTGATAAATCAATAACTGGGTAAATCATATTTGTTAACTATATTGCCATTTACAATTGGTGATCATTTATTTCATTAACCATGTCTCAAAATATTTCTTCTTTAACCAATAAACATCCTGAAAACTCCAACTTGATACGCATAGATTATTTGCAAGAAAAAAAATTCCAGTGAAATAAAACGAAAAAGCATCTTTATGGATTGAACCACACCTATCCTTTTATATTAGCGTATGAATGTCAAGGGCAGGAAGCATGCAAAAAGTTTGAGAGTTGTTATTTCTACTCATACTTTGTCTGGGTAGGTTAGAGGTGGATAACCCCCGATCCCTGTTCCCATTGTATCGGCTTTAATGACTTGGTGGTAAAGATCCTAATTTCTTATTTCTGTGGTATTTAGGCCTGTTGATGACTACAATGAGATTGCAAGCCACTTTGCAGAAGTCATTTATGTTCATAGCTACAACAGTAGGCTACGGGTATTTAGCAAAACTTCCTCGCATATGTTAAGCTAAAAAAATATATGTTAATCTGATTGAAGTTGTGTTCCCTTTGCCTCTCCAGAAGCAACAGGATAGTTCCTTTATGTCAGCTCAAGTGCCTAGCTCATCTTTCAACACTCCTTTAAAGGGATACCAAGCTTCAGCTTCAAATCAAGTATATCAAATTACATTTCTCTTCCTTCTAATTTGTTTGGTTAATTTTAACGTTCATTTTCAGATTTTTCACATTTCCTTTGTATGTCAATTTTTCACATTTCCTTTGTAGTCAATGATTTGATATTTATCTTCTATGTTTCAGTTCCCTGGATTCAACATGGACGGGATCGGAGGTGTACATAAAATGGTCTTGGACTACTTGCAACAACCATCGTGCCTGTAAGTCATTTGAATCTCCGACACTTTTGCTCAACGGGCCGTGCTTGCACTTTCTAGTGCAAATACCAATAAAACCACATCAGTATAAATGACCGCTGATTATTACATGTCAAAGTGCTTTTATGAATGGCTGCTGATTTTGTTGGTATCTCTTATTCTATCACATGCCATAGAAACAAAATTTTAAGAGTGTTATTCCTTGGTATAATTCGAGATTCAAATTATTCACTTGTTTCATAGAAGAGTTATGAATGACATGCTGAACAGAGTCTTTGCCGGTTCGGGTACTTCTCCTTTATCCCTGCCTTGCTTTGGCGCTCAGTCAGCAGTACCTAAGGTGGAGTTCAACGTAATAGCTTAAAGAAATGAAAGGGATGTATGGATGATAGATTAGATAAGTGATACAGTCAATAACAGTCTGTTCTCGCCTATTTGTAGATAGTGGGTCATGAACACTTTTCGCGCGTCAAATCCACTTTGGGTTTGAATGTCCTTCGCTCCTAGTCTCCTCATCTTTCTGTTTATAAAACAGAGCTTTTTCAATCTATGAAACAGCCGGAACTGCGAGAGTGTTGCCTTTGGAGAGGGAGCGGCTTTCTTGTGGTAGATATTGCGGAACATCTCTCCCATCATTGTGGCAAACGTGTAATAACTTTAATTAGAGTTCAATGGAGCCAGGAAGCATGCAAGCCAGTTACGACCATCCAGTGGACTAACTTTACAAAAAAAGAGAAGGAAAAGAACACTTAGTGAACTTTCTGCTTTCAATTTATATTGTGTGTTTTGTTAATAATTGTTAGCTTGATGGTTTTCTGGATACAACAGACAGTACATAGCCTTAAGCACATCCAGGCAGGACAAATGGATAGTTTATTTAGGTCTTTCCCTCTCAGGTTGATTTAAGTTTTTAAGACCTTATTCAATGGTATGAAATGATTTTATCCAATTGTGTGCTCGATAGAACTAGATTTATTTCAGTAGAAATATGAAACCCATGCTACCAATTCCTGAAAGTAATCTTATCAGCTTAGTGAAAACAGAACAACACGTAATGTGTGAATTACATCATGGGTCCGAACCTGGCACAGACAAAGCCCTGGCATTATATGGAAAAGGGTAGAGGAGCGGGTCTATTATCCACTGACTATCAAATCGGTTGCCATTGGCCCTCAGGAGTTTCTCAGCTAGTAAAAAAATGGGGTAAGACATGAGCTTTTGGGCTGTTGCTCTAGAATAGAGCAAGAGGGGCAAGGAATATAATTGAGTTTTGACTTCGGGATGTATCATGAGGAATCTTGATCAAATTCATAATGGTTCCCCTCTATCAGATGAAAACTAGAGGATGGCTTTGTTACTGCTAACGCCACACAGGAACTTTGCAGACTAGATAACTTAGGGAATATTTTAGCAATACAATGATGATCTCCCTAGTCATTGAGAAGGTCTAATATACTCACATTTTGTTTAGCCAAACTCAGGCATGAGCATGCCTTTATGTATTTCATTGTAGTATAAATGGAACTTCCATGAAGAGACTAAATTTGGATTGCTTGAGGAACATTTCTTCCTGCCTCTGTGTAGGAGCTTAGCAGAGATGCTTTCTTGGTAGTTTGTAGTTATTCCTTTCTCAATTGTGGTATCAACAAGTTGATATAATTTGTGGTCTGGGTGATCTGCTTCATACTTATTTTGCTTTATATGTGAACTGATAGGCAAAGTAGTGCAGCATGATCCTTACATTGTATCTAACAAATTGATTAGATTTGGTTTCTGTGAAGTTGGTATCCTTTTTACTCTTTTCACCTTGATTTTGTGATCCTGGGATGAGAATGGTGAGGAAGACCTTCCATTTGGATCAAGGACAGATCCATGTTGTTTCCAAAAAAAAACTTCACTTAGGACTAATTTTCAAAATAGTTTTTTCAAAACCACGCAATTTGCTTTTCAAGTGTTGAAAACTTTTCCAAACCAAACGTAATACTTTTTCAACTGGCTTAAAATTTTTGTTTTCAAAGTTTCTTTTTATCTATGTTGCTTGGATCTTAAAGTTTACTGCCAGATGTGTCAGATCCTCCAAACCTATCTGCAACAACATTTTTGGAGGGTCAAGCAGCATAGTTTTGATAGTGTATTTTACTTGTTTGTAATTGATTGAGAATATGACTGCCAAGCTCCTTGAATGATTTTGCTGTGCTGGTAAATTCTATCATTTCTTTTTCAGTGCACTTGAAAAGGGGGTTCATCGCAATGAGCTTGCTCAACAGCTACGAGTCCCTTCTGAGAAGATCATGTAACTCTCTTCCTTGTTCTCTTTCGTGATTAGATCGCGTTATGATCATTTCTGCTCTTGCTTATTTTCCTTATTCGTTGTTGTTCCTGCATGACAGGGAAGCTATGGAAGCTCTCGAGTCTGAAGGTCTTGTTTACACCACGATAGACGACTTCCACTACAAGTCTACTGCAAATGCTTGATGTTTGATGTGGGAGTGAAATTGATAAGCAATTTATAAGCTATGTCTTCCATGTGTATATGCATGAAGTTTTTTAGTTGGAGATATTGTTTTTCTTACCTCAAATTGCCTTTTGTGAACCATGTCTGCTAGCTTTTGACAGTTGCAACTTTTATCTCATCCTTATCTAGAACTGTTTCATTGTTGTCTCTGGTGCCTTTATTGCTTTTTTGTAAAGGTTCTTTTTCGTCTTGTGCCGAGGGTTTATCATAAACCTCTCTTATTCGCTTTTGATGTGGTGGTACGATTTGGCTACTCTATATCCTCCCAGACCCCACTTTTTGGGAGTATAATGGTTATGCTGTTTTATCATGAAGGATAAATGAGAATTTTAGCCTGTAGGCCATGGAATAGTATTGCCTTATCTTGTGATTTTGCTGGATTTGGTCCAATTATTGGACCAAACTCACATCAATCTCACTTGAATTTCAAATGATATTGATAAGGTTGAGCCCATTTTTTAAATGAATTTCTTCCTAGTACCAAAACATTATGGTCTGGTGCATCCTCGATATGTTTATTCATGACTTCTCAAGTGTTGCTTTCTGATCATGATTTTATTTTTAAGCCTTTTTTTTTTTTGGCTGAATTACTTCTATAAAGATGCACTGAGATTTATTAATATATCAAAACATTGCTGTTAAACCTGACCTACCTGACGTGATAAATTAGTAATTAAAATAATTGACTGACTTCCACTTTGCTAGTTGTCCCTCCCTCACTTAAAGATTCTAGTATTGATGCATTTGGGTTGGGAAGATACTGATCTGTAGATTTATCATTATTTAAACAAAAATCAAGATTTTAGAGCATACTACATGTTTAACACTATCCATTGAAAAAAATAAGAGTCTAGTGGAGCTAGATCCTAGAGTGTATCGGTGGCAATCTTAATTTTCTAGTCCCCAAAATTGACTGTCTGATTAAGTAGAAAATATTTTCCAATTTTTTCATATTTAATTGATCTAAGATAATTGAAAAATATTTTTTCTAAAGCACGGAGTTCCATAAAATTAAGAAAAATAAATGTTTTTTTCTGATAAAAATAGTAAAAATAAAATTTACAAAGTGATATTTCGTACTAACTAAACTGTCTAATACCCAACTCCAGACTCCAACACGCCTCATCGCCGCCCCCCCTGCCCCCCCCAAAAAAACCCCATAGCTTCATCCCTATCACCTCAAACTCCTGACCCAACTCGGTGTTTGTCTAAATTATACATACATATTTTGAAATTATACTTTTTCTTATTTACCGATCAACATAAAAAAAAAATGAATTTCAATTATTTTTGAGGAAAAGAATTGTAATTTTTTTTAACTATATAGTTAAAGCAGTAATTGCATAGAGGTGTGATGTTATAGTCGTACAACTTGATACAAATTCCTAGTTAATGACACATGAAATTCGTCCAATCTAGTGTTACTATTTATTATGGCCTAAAATTATCATTTGTTACACTTCATGCTAAAATTTTGTTAAGAGTGAAGGTAATATCACTACTAAAAATTGAATTTGTAGTTTACTTCCCACGTCGACTCATCTTGTTTAACAGTCTTAAGAATACAATAAAATTGAAGGTCTCCTCTATAATCAATCGTAGAAAAGCCACATCACTGTGTCACGAACAAATCCACTTACCACAACATTGCTCAATTTGGTATTCTTCTGACGAGAAGAGCAGTCTCAGTCCGGGGTGAGAAGCCAAGGAAGCTTGAGGAAGGGTGATAAGTGTCACATTACTAACCTTTGTTCTGGATTTCAAATTAACTATCCCTTCTCGGTCTCAAGTTAATTAGATGAAGGTTAATTGGTAGCTTCAAATTACTGTTGTGATCTCCTTTTCCCAATCTCTACCTCTCTTGAGTTAGTATCGAATACATGTAAGTTTCTAAGGTTTGCAACTGTTAAGAAATAAATCAAAGCGAAGTAAACCACACAATTCATTCAAGAACACCAATATATGTCAAAAAATTACTATGATATTTCGATGGAAGCGGACATAAAAAAACTTTCTATTTTTTTCGGTAAGCAAACTTCAAACAAAGGTTGCTAACTTCCAAGTTCCATGTCGTTATATTACTCCCTTTGCCCCTTCAATGAGGTTTCAAACTCTTTTTCAATCAACATAACATACAAATACAAATGAAGATAAGTCGAAAATTAGCTTGTCCTTTTTCATACTGATTTACAATTTTTTTTATCATACATCCAGACAAGTCCAATGATAGATGCTCTCTAGCTAGTAGCTACTATGCTTTAATGAAAAAGCTAAATCTTATGCAGATTGAAACAAATCTAGCAGATAAAAAAATAATAAAAAAACTTTTTTTTATGTGGCACTAATAATTGTATTCCACTTGTAGCTATCTTATGGCTGCAAAACAAATCTTCAATATATTATCCACCAAAATGCATCCAGAAGAGTACTCATATATTTACTTTCTTTTCTCCAGTAGTATCAAGAAAGTAGCAGAGAAAAATACTTGTATATGTTTTTATTTGATATAAATGCTAAAAGCAAATAATTATCGTTTTATTTTAGATTTGGAAAATGTTTTTTTTTTTCTTTTGATTTTCAAATAGTGTTCAATATTTGTATTAGAGTTATGATTAATTCAGGTTCATGTTACGCACAACTCATTTTAAGATAAAAAGCTCTTTAATGAGACATTTTTTCATACTCAAGACTCGAATTGTAAATCTTTGATTAAATACAAAAAAAAAAAAA
Source organism: Capsicum annuum (assembly GCF_002878395.1). Classification (NCBI taxonomy): domain Eukaryota; kingdom Viridiplantae; phylum Streptophyta; class Magnoliopsida; order Solanales; family Solanaceae; genus Capsicum; species Capsicum annuum. The sequence continues at coordinate 212,953,307 of NC_061120.1, read as the reverse complement.
TCTTATTCATCCCGCGATAAATTTTGTGGATGGAATTACACAAATTCTAGTAATAAATGTTAGAAACTCTTTTCAATAATTATGAGCAACACGTGTACCTACACGTAGAGTCTGTAATTACGTACACAATTTTTCTCCACGTGTATTCAATGAGTATATTTACCCAAAAAGGTATCCAAGGGAAGTTACCAAATAAGGTCTTAGTAAAGGTCATTTTCATGGAGTTAATTACTATACCTTTAAAGAGTTGAAGTTTTAGGTGTTGATAGTGTTAAAGTATTTAAATAATAATTAAATCTCTTAAGATATAATATTATAATTTCTTACACGATCATATAAAAGGACAACTCGATGCACTGAAGTGCATTATATGCAGGTTCGTAGAAGCATCAAATCATAATGGTCTATTATACTCACAATTTTATCTTGTATTTCTGTTAGAAGTTCCTGAAAACAATTTTATTAGTTACTCCATGATATATTATTTGAATCCTACTTTTAATACTAGTGTTTTATAGTCTTTGAAATCTTGAAAGGTTGTTGGTCTTATTTATTAGATTAGACACCTCTTTTGTTAATTTTAACTTGTTGGAGGAGGTTTTATTTTTATTTATATATAATCAAATTAAGTTCAGTAATAGATATTTATTGCTACATATGTTTAAAAAAAAAGACTTATTTTAACTTGACACGGAGTTTATAAAAATAAAGAAAAGTTTTGAATCTTGTGACTCTAAATTAAAGTTATATTAAATGTATTGAAATGTTCTTTAATATTGTAACATGTCATGCAAAAAGTTGAACCTACAGTATTGCTGAAACTGAAAAGAAATCATTCCTTTTTAAACGAATTAAAAAGAAAAGTAATTCATTAATTTTTTTTTTTTGAAACTTAGGGAGTAATTTGTTGTTGTATACATTGCTTTAATTTAATGATGTAAAAAAATATGAACATTATTGATGTGGACATTGATGATGCATTTGCCAAAGTATATGATGAAGCTCCACTTATGACTACTTTTTACCATTTTTGCAATAATTATCTAAAGCTCTGAATCATTTTTTCAGTTCTTTGAAGTTACTCCTCTTCTCTTTTTTGGGTGAAAGTTATTTAAATTTGTTTATATTTTGTAATTTTAATTTTTTTTTGGTAATGATCAAAACAATTTGGCTTCCTTTCTTGGCATACAAGTCATGCTTTTAACCTAAATAAAAGTACTACTTTGATTTAGAAGTTTTCAACATCAACAAAACAACAAGAAAAATATAAGGGGTGGACCTAATGGTTAATGAAATGAAATCGAGAATTACGAAGTTTCAATCATAAAAACACTATGCGATTTCTTCACAAGATGGTGGGAGCTAGGTTCTTATATGTTCTAGCCTTGGTGAGTTGCTGGTAAAAGGTTTTCATTTACCCAAATCTTGGTGCAGGGGCGGAGCTATACTTGGGATAAGGTTCATCGAATTCCCTACAACAAAAAATTATAATCTATATATATTGGTAAAATTATTTTTTTTATATATATAATAACTTTCGAATCTCCTTCAATTAGTTCATATAATTTTCTTAGTGAAAATCTTTGCTCCGTCAATTTCTTGGTGGATAGAGGAAACCACAATTATCAAAGAGAAAAAACATAAAAAAAATAGTATTATTGGTCTTCTAGTGATACTAAATACTCCACCAACCAATGATAATAGCGGGGGCCATTGCAAGGATGTATGCCAAGTGTAAAAAACAAAAAGGGACCACCTCAGTTATCTAAAAACCCTAGTCATCCCCCACCCACAACATTACATTTGGCATGTATAAACAGTTGAAATGCTTTTATTTACTCTCTGTTTTAGAAAGAATGACCTGATTTGATATGAAATTTAAGAATTTTTTTTTTTTAAAAATCTTATGATATTTAACTAAAATTATGTTAAATATATTAAAATATTCTTTAATCTTGTGATTTTAAACATATCAGGTGGATAGTTAAAATTGAAACATTGTCAGAAAAGGAAAAAAATCATTCTTTTTAAAATGAATTAAAAAATAAAATAGATTTAAGTAGATCTTTTTTCTTTTTGAAACGAAGAATACTTGAGTACCAGAATGCAATCCTATATCCCGCTTTAGAGTTTTCTATTTTCAAATTTATGGGTAAGATTTATTATAACGAAATACTCTTAAAATTAGAGGTTATTTTATTTTCTAAATTTAAATTTGAGATTGTTATCTAACAAGATTATAATTGTCATCCTCTTTCCACCCACTAATAGCAGTAAAATTACCACTTCTTTTGGGTTCATTTTCTTGCCATTATCTTTTTCCTTTTTTCAAAAAATAACATTAATAGCATCAAACAATATTCATAGTAAAGGTATGAATATTAAAAGCATATGATATATCTCTATGCACGATTTAGAATAAGAAGTAAATTCATAAAAGGGAAAGGGGCTAACAAAAATACTCCTAAATTATTTTACTCAAAAATGTCTTTTAACTAGCCAAATATTTCAAATTATAATATTAAATTTAAATTTAAATTATTAAATTTGTAACTCGTATGATGACTACACCCCACACCTAAATAACATAAATATTATTCGTACACCTAATCACATAGATATTCTAAATAAAAACTATATGAATATATAGCATGATCCAAAAGTGCACATACAATTGATGACACTTGGCTAGGAGCCAAAGGGACAAAAATTTATGAAGAAAAAAAACATTTTCCTTTTCTTCTTACTTTATTATTTTTACTTGTCTAATATATTAAAAATAAATATCCAACAACATATATTAACTTTGATAAATTAATAAATAATTTATCATTGTGATAATTTTATTTTTATTGTTAAATATTATTTATTATATAATACATTAAAATATTAAATTTATTATATTCTAAGAATATCACAATAAAATTATCTCTATTATTTATTATCGAATCAATAATAAATAAGTAAAAATGACCCGGAGTATGAGTCCTTAATTAGGTTATATTTCATAGGATACTACTTATCTATTTGCCATCTCTTTCCCCTCTCTCTTTCTTTGTATGTCACTCTTCTCTTCTTGTGCTAACTACTCTAGTCTTTTTCCCAAAAAATACATCCTAATAAAATCTATATATAGCTGATCGATTTAATGCTCTTCCATTTAGCTATTTTTCGTCATTTCTAGTTCTTGTTTAATCTGTTTTTAAGTACTTTTAATAGTACAATTTTCTATGTGCACGGTATGATTTTCTGATAGAGGTTGTTCAACTGATATTTTTACAAACACAAAATATAAGTTTTATTTTATACTCGGAACAATTTTCTATGTATACGATATGATTTTCTGATAAAAGATGTTCTATTTATATATATATATATATATATATATATATGCACATACACAAAATGTAATTTTCTATTCGTATGCACACTATGTGATTTTCTGACAAAAGATGTTCAATTAACCACACTTCATTTTATGTGACTCAACTGCCTTTTAAGAAGTTTAATTAATTTATTTATTATTATTATTATTATATTTTGTATACTTTGGTTGGTCAAGTTAAGTGTGAAAAATGTTCCCTTATTTGATGCGTAATTATTTGTTTGTTATTGGATTGCAGGAATTTCTTTTAGAGTATCATCAAAGAAACTAAGGGTGTTGCCACTTGCTACTAATTACTTTTGAAATTCTATGGATCAGCCTATTTCCTCTGGTAAATATTCTCTTATGGATTTGTCTCTTATCCTTTATAGTAAGTTTAGATAGTTCTAGGAAACAATTTTGAATTATATGTATTGAAATTAAATAATAATGGGATAATTTAGTGAATATATTTTCATTTGTGGATATGTGGTTCATTATATACTAAAATGAAATGGGTTGAATATGATGTAAAATATGTGTTTGCTATAAATTGAATAAATTAAAATGAACTTTTATTTCTAATTTTAACCTTTTTTTCTCCCTAAAAAAAACTTTGGGAGAAAATCTTGGAAAAGGGAAAGTTATGTTATTTTTGTTGCTTTACCCTGGATTAGCTAAGCACATTGAGTGTATAAAAGTAATGCCCTAATTGTGGTATAATTATTCCGGATTATTGATCCCAAAATTAAAAAAATTACATCATACATAGGATTAAATAATCTCATGATTCATCTTGGTCGTTGAAATTATATTCCCTTATCCCACCAAAGATCTTTTGCAAGATCAATGTGGATTAATCAATTGTAACATGGTTATTAATTAGTTTCATTTCATGTTTTTGGTTTTGGTTTCTAACTAGTATTGCAAAGTAGTTATGAAAAATAAGATATGAAAAATGAGATTTTGTTGTCCTTTTTTAAAGTTTACTATAAGGACATATATGAAAGTTCAGACCCTAATGTTAGCACCTTTAAGTAGTGAATTGGGATTGAGTAGAAAGTCAAAGGAAAAATATAATTTGATGATTATGGCTACTTGAAAGTGAAAGGAAAAATTCAGCATTATTTTGTGTCTGTGGAGTGTCTTAATCCAATAACTAGTATCAAAGCCTATGGTTCGTCAAGATGGGTATTGAAATCGCGAAATAATTGTGTGAGGTTTGATTTACTATTTTGATAGTTCGGAGACACATGTACACGACGAAAAATTAGCTTCAATAAGGTGATGAGTCATGTGAAATTTAGTTCGAGGGCTGAGCCCATGTGGAATTTAATTCGAAGGAGACATCGTTGGATGAATGAATAGAGTTTTACATTGATAGTTGAAACAAAACTAAATATACTAAGGTGTAGGGATACTTTTATTAGTATGAAGCTTTTTGAGGAAAATCGTTGCGAAATCATCTTAAAATGAATTATTACACACCATGTTAAGAATATCTATATATTGATTTAATTAACCAATTGGTGCTATGCTTTTGTATGGCATTTCCATTATTAATATTTACTTATGCAGACTCTCAATCAGGTGATTCAAATTCTTCATACAAGGCAGAAAAGCTTACAAATGTTATGAGTTCTCTTTCTATGCAATCATATAATGTGGACTATCAAGGCCACTTTTATCAATGTTTTGGTCAACCCCTGGTAAAGTTTGCTCGATTAAAATTTATAATATACATTGTCAGTATAAAAAACTTTATATTATCGGGATGTTTTAACCGTTTGTAGGGCCGGATTATGCTACCATTGAATTTGACCTCTGATGAAACCCCAATATTTGTCAATGCCAAGCAGTATCATGGGATACTTAGACGTAGAAAGTTACGTGCAAAGGAAATGGAGAATAAATTGCTTAAACCGCGCAAGGTAAAATTCTTGTTTCGACTAAATAGTTATGGATGACTTTGATTCATCATGCGCGTTTTCATGTTAGCAATGTGCTCTATATCCTTTCTAGTTCTCATTTTGGTTGCATAATTTTTTGCAATGGTTAAATGTTTACTAGCCATTCTTGCACCTGTCGCGCCATCTCCATGCCATGCGCCGACCAAGGGGAGGTGGGGGGCGCTTCTTGAACACGAGGAAGGCGAATGGAAGTATGAACAATGATGCAAACGGTACAACCAAGACTAGCAACATGAAATGTCATCCCACTGGATCACAGATCTCTGATATAAGCAGCTTTAACTCACCAAAGGAAACAACTAACAGAATGTCATGCAATTCATCAGAAGTCACTAGCTTGTACTCCAGGGGAAGTAGTTTTGGTACATTTCCAACTCACAATTCGCCCTCTGTTGACGCGTTTATTGATATGATGAATACTGGCCATGACGATATTCTCATGGCCAGTAAGTGGGGTTCTGCAGCAGCAGCATCTAGCTGCTGCAATCTCAAAATTTGATGATGTTTTGTCCATGCTACAACCAAATTGGAGGTCTCTGGACGCTGTCCCTGCCCCGATTTGGTTGCTAGAATAGGCAGATCTTCCTTGGCTACCCGACAGGCATTTCATCCTTGGCTTATCTGCACTAAGGTTGCCTCCGTATCTCATTCTATTAGCTATCCAGCTAGCTACATGGATGTTCCGAAGCGCTAATACCTTAATGCACTTGTATTATAGCAATATCAGTTCATGAACGTCCAAATTATCAGGTTTGTGATGTTGTGTATATGTTGGATTGTAAGAGTTGACTTGAAGTATGATTGGAGTAGTACTATGATGGAAGTGAAGTGTTTATGATTTAGTATATATTGGACATAAGTTTGTAACATATGTGCAATGTAATTGTAATTCACTACTTCTATATCATTTCATGCACTTTCAAAAACATTCTATGTCTAATCTTGTGAATCTTTTTATTGACTCGCCTATAATTCATTCAGGGTTCTTAGAGATTATTGTTCATTCCATTTTGTGTTTCTTTAGTTTGTTCATCAATCAATTAGCAACAAGATGCAAAAGTTTCCCTCCCTTGTGTTGGAGTTCTACATCGCATCCTAATATAATTTGGGTAATCCTTCTTCATGAGCTAACTTTTAGTGTTAAGAGTTAGAGTCAAAATTACATTTCTGTAACATGGTATAACAGTCATGCCTATCTCAATTCTTTGTTTATGATATTGAGCCCAATAGTTTTTGGGGTTGAATTTTACCCGGTTTGTGTGTATTAGATTGTAGATTGTACACCAGTTGTCTCAAATGCTCAACTTGTCTTTTCTGTCCTTGCCAAATATGTCTGAATTTTGAGTAAAATCAAACTTCACTAGTCTAGTCCTGAGCCTGTTTTGTTGCCTAAATATCCAACGGATGTTTTAAAAAAAATGTCTCAATTACAATCAACTCCCTCTCCCAATCCCCTCACTATTTATTCATTGCCAAACTAATCCTACGTATTTGTATAAGTAGGATCAAATGAGGTGGACAGAGTTATTTGGTATCTGTTACTGGTGGTAGGTGGTAGGTGTCCCGTGGATTTAGTCGAGGTGTATACAAGTTGATTCGAACACCACGGTCATAAAAAAAGAATCTACTTATTTTGTTTTACCAATGCTAACACTAAATGGCACTATGGAATTAAAGTGACTGATGGGTAAAACTAGTAAAACGTTTGATTTATGCTCCTAAAATTTAGGAAGAATTGCTTAATATCGCAATGTAACTTATCTAAATTACTTAAAATTCTCACCCTTTAATTAATTACTCTCCCCATTCCAAAATACTTGAATTATTAGGCTATGACACACCTCTTAAAAAAAATCTTTTAGGACATAAATTCAAGGTTACTTTCCATTATTACCCTTTTAATTATTCTTAAATTACTCTCCTATAAAATGTGAAATACTTAAGAACCTCATTAATGAAAGGGTAAAATTGAAAAATATTTCCAACATGTTTCTTGAAAAATGAACAATTTATTTATTTTGAACATTGAAAAATAGCTCAATAGTACATTTATTTTGAAATGAAGGCAGTACTAAAATTTCCGATTTACATTCTCTCTCTTTAATTTTTTAAATACATCACCCTCGTCCTAAAAATTCAAATACATTAATTGCCCCCTAAAAATTTGGCTGAAAATTTTCACCAATTTAATAATCAATAATATCTAACCTCCTCTTTTTTTTTTTTTTTTTTTTTTAATTCTCCAGTAAACAAACGACTCTTCATCCAAAACCCAACTTTCATCTCTACCCTTTGTTTTCTCTTCCCTTTGCATCAATTTCCGTTTGATTGAGTTTCTATCGGAAGACATCGTAATCAATTATAGAAAAATTGTGCGGCGGAACGAGAAGTTCGTCACCGTCAACTAATGTTGTTCGAGAATAGCTCTTCGAATGACACACACGACCAACCCTAAATAAGGTATAGTTGTGATATATATGATTGAGAGTTAAAGTCTTGATACATAAATATTTATGTATCAGAAAACGCAAAAAAATGTTCCAACTAAAGAAGCAAAGAAGTTGAAGGTATATCAAGAAATTTTCTTAAGAAGGTAATAAAGTTATGTATCAGAAGACGCAAAATTCGTACTTTAAAATGAAAATATGTTGAAGTTACAACAAGAGAACATCTTACAAAGGTAATATTTAAGATACAATTTATTAGTCAAATACATCTAAAAATTATGTGTATCTCTTGATTATATTTCAGATATATCTAGGAATTATGTATTCTCCTTAATTTATGCCAGATCTATGTGTAAGAAACTTTTACAAGTTGATTTTTATATATATATATATATATATATATATATATATTATTTTTGCTTATATAGTAATCTCAACCAAAGGAGATGCAAAGAGTAGAAAAGAGAGAGAAACTTGTTTCTGCTTGAAAAATGAGGATCTTTTTTCTTGAATTTCAAAATTTGAACTAATTACATTATTCTTGGATTTTGAGATTACAATACAACGGATGTCGCGTGCTTTGCTCCACAAATAAAAAAAATATTTTAAAAAAATTTAATGTGTATTAATTTCTTGTTAGGATGTATCTGCCAGGATGTATCGATTGTCAAATTATATATCCAAAATATCAAAATCAACAATTTTATGTAATTTGTTAAAAAAAAAAAAGGGATAAGGAGTATAAACTTGTTGAGATTTATGTAAGTTTTACCACATTTAATACAAATTTTATAATTTTTAATTTCACTTAAAATAATATTCAAAATTATAAAGTATGAAAGGTACAAATTTAATTTCTTTTCTTAAAAAAAAAAAGAAGAACTATTACTTTTTATTAAAAATATTAGAACTTTTTATCAAATCTTCATATTAAAACATAAAGTTTTCACAATGATATTTAAGGTAATGTATTGCAAACAAATGAGTAATATCTTATTAATTAAAATTAGTCCTTACTTTTATAAATAATAATATTACTACGTGAAGTTAAATGTTTAATGTCTTCTAAGAATATTACACAAAAAAATACATAAAAAATTAAAAAATAACTCTAAATTATTGATAATATTTTTTTATATGCATATATTTAAAGCTTCATATTAAAATTTGACTTTAGGCCACTAATTTTACTGAGATAACCTTGATGGAAAAATTGCGATAGTGGATGTGTTACGTCTCTACGACAATCTTTTAAATAGTTGAAAAATTGATAGTTCAAACGAAAAGAAATTATAAATCAAATGTACGACCCAAACATAAAGAGGTTACACAATGAGAGATACTTTTAATTAAGAATCGAACAACTGGAGTGAGAGATTTATAATTAGAGTTTCTAAAGGAATGTTGGGTTTTTGGAAGAATCTCAAAAATAGACCAAAATCAGGGTGACTTTCAAATTTTTGCCCCAAATAAAAAAACTTCTTTAAAATAACCTTTACCTATTAACTCATTTTTTTGGATGAAATTGCCCCTCCAATACATTCACTTTTAATCTCTTTCTTCCGAAACAAAACAATCGACTTTCATCCAAAACAAAATTATCGATCTCTCTTTCTTCCAAAACAAAACAATCGATTTTCAAACAAATTCTCAGCCGTAAGGTTTCTTCCAGGTAAGAACTTCATCATCAAAATTCTCTAATTCTTTGGGTGTGGTTGGGTGGATTTTAGCTCTGTGTAAGCAAAATTTAGATTTAATTTGCAACAAACTTATACATTGTTGAAACACACATTTAATTTACAGTAAATTTGAGCTTATTGATGCACTGCGGTAAAATTTTAGCTCGTTATATAATTAGCATATTGATTTAATTTTTGGGAAGGTGAACGTAAGTTGAAATTGGGCTATGCTGTTGTTGTAATAACATATTTTTCATCGAGGAATTGTGTCGAACAGGTTGTAGGGAGTTTGTTATTGCGGTTATAATTGTGTTCGAGTAGTTGGGGGGGGGGGGGGGGGGTTAGTTTTGGAGGGAAAGACCGTTAATATGAGAGTTAATATTGATCACAATATTTTTTGGGAAGGCCAAACATATAAGGTCAAGGTGGTACAAAAAATTAGTTTCAAGTATTTCAAACTAGTGGTATAACTAGCATTAGAAAATGATGAGGAATTGTGTCGAACGGGTTGTAGGGAGTTTGTTATTGCGGTTATAACTGTGTTTGAGTAGTTGCGGAGGGTTGGTCTTGGAGGAAAAGACCATTAACAAGGGAGTTAACGTTGATCGCAATATTTTTTGGGAAGGCCAAACGTATAAGGTCAAGGTGGTACAAAAAATTAGTTCCAAATATTTCAAACTAGTGGTATAATTAGCATTAGAAAATGATCTACAACTTTTGCCTGACAGGAAAAAATTAATCCACCAAACGAACAAGGTATGCCCCATGGGCAAGCGTTGATACTAGCTTAGTGTGTAATGTTTGGTAGATGATCTATAACTTTTGCCCAAGAGGCAAGACTTTTAGATCACAAAAGAACTTATGCCCATGGGAAAGAGTTGACACTGCATGCCTATAAAGATTTGACAGATGATCTATAACTCCTGCCCTAGAGGAAAGACTTAGACACCAAATGAACAAGTTATGCTTCATGGGCAAGAGTTGACACTTTCCTAGTCTGTAATGATTCGGTAGATGACCTATAACTCTTGCCCTAGAGGCAAGACTTAGACAGTTATGCCCTATGGGCAAGAGTTGACACTGCCTTAATTTGTAATGATTTGACAGATGACCTATAACTCTTGCCCTAGAGGCAAGACTTAGAAAGTTATGCCCCATAGGCAATAGTTGACTATGCCTTACTGTTTAATGATTTTACTTGTTGAAGATATATATTCTAAATTAAACTATTACTAATCTTATGTTGTTTCATTTTTCACAAGGGTTGTGCTCGAAATGGATGAAAAAGAAATGAGTATTGAGCAATACAATATGGGACAATCAATTGAAAGTATCGATAGAAATAATGAGCTAAGGGTTATCGAACCAATGTTGGAGACTAAAATAGCTGAAGAAATGGGGCAGCCATCCAAGACTAAGAGGGTACGACAAAAAAAGACGAGAATAATTGATATCGAGACTACTCTCTTGAGACACAAATCCTCTTTGAATGAGGTAAATATCAAGTCGATCTTCCTTGACAAACAAAATATGGCGACATGTATGTCAAACATTGTAATTACACACAACATCCAATTTAAGGTTATCATATCAATCACAACAAGATATTCACTGAGATGTTTGGACAAAAACTGCGTGTGGCGGTTTCATACCTCGAAAATTGTTGATTCTTTGCTCTTTGAGGTTACTACATATGAAAAGGCTCACAGTTTCTCAGTTGATTTCATAACACCCAACCATAGAAATGCAACATCAAAGGTCATATGTGGCTACTTACTAGAGCTTGTGTGTGACTATAGTAATGTAATCACACCAAAATTTATGGTAGATAAAATAAGAAGGAAATACAAAATAATCATATCCTACAACAAAGGATGGTGAGCAATAGAGCATACCTATACGGTGATAAGAGGAACTGCTGAAGAGAACTATAATAGGTTGCTATCGTATCTTTACATGATGAAGGAAAATGACCCAGAAACGTACACAAATATAAAGAGGGACGATGAGAACAGGTACAAATTCTATACCGTTGAAATTAAAAACTTTTGTCTAAGAGACAAAAGGTTGTTCTCTAATTGCACTAACATATATTTAACTCTTGCCTCATGGGCAAGACTTAGTTTGGAACAAGTACAAATACTATACTGTTGAAATTGAAAACATTTGCCCAAGAGGCAAAAGTTTATTCTTTAATTGCACAACTTAGATTATTAACATATATGCAACCCTTGCCTCATGGGCAAGACTTAGTTTAGAATAGATATAAATGCTATATTGTTGAAATTCAAAATTTTGCCCAAGAGGCAAAATATTATTTTTTAATTGCATTGCTTAGATTATTAACATATATGCAACTCTTGCCTCATGGGCAAGATTTAATTTAGAACAGGTACATACTGTTGAAATTGAAAACTTTTACCCAAGAGGCAACATGTTATTCTTTAATTACACTGCTTAGATTATTAACATATATGCAACTCTTACCTCATGGGCAAGACTTATTTTAAAAAATTATTGTACTGTGATTATAAACATCAAAAGTAAATTGTTACTAATATTCTTTTGCTCAACATAGGTTTCAGTATGCATTTTTTGCTTATGACGCTTCAATTATTAAATGGACCAACTGTAGACCGGTAATAATAGTAGATCTAATATTTTTAAAGTCAAAATATCATGGTGTCCTCATGATATCAGTGTCAAAGGACGGAAACGACAACATATTTCCTTTAGCTTTCGAAATTGTAGACTCAGAAAATAATGAGTCTTATAACTGGTTCTTCAATCAGTTAAGAAATGCATTTGGGGTACATGAACGATTGTCTATTCTATCAGATCATCATCCAGCTATTGCAAATGTAGTTGGAAATGTCTATCCAGAGTGTCAACAATGGATATGCATCTATCATATGGAGAAGAATTTAAGAAAAATATACTTCTCAAATATGGTTCTATCACTCTTCTACAACGCAACAACAACATACAAACACACTGAATTTGTTACTTTCATGGATGAGATAGAAAAAGTTGACAAAGTCGCTGCCGTTTGTTTCATACCAATAGAAGGTACAATATGCTTATGACTAACAATGTGGAGTCCATGAATGCGGTACTAAGAAAAGTAAGGCAACTGCCAATACTGGGACTGATCGATTACATTCAGAATAAGTTACAATGATTGTTTTAGGAAAGAAAAATGGAAGTGAAAGGCAACTTTCATGACATCACACATTTGGCGAATAACATCCACAACTTTTATGCTATTAAAAATATTATCTTTACAAAAGGATAACCTCCACAACTGATTTGATTATGCTCATTGATTAGATGCATGATGCATAGGTGTTGTGTGTTATTATTAATGTGTTTTATTGTAACAAGGAGATCTTTCTTTCTTCGGGAGCATATTAGTAATTCTTCCTATGCAAGTCAATCTATATATATTTGAGCTATTTTTTATTTCCTCGAGATTCATGCACAAATCTATGGAGTATTGAGTGTCGGTTCTATATAGTTGGTTTTCTGCTCATATGTTGGAACCATACTCATATTTGTGATTTAGTGTTTGTTTTTTATTGAAGATTATATATAACTGATTTTCTGCTCATATTTGTGATTTAATATTTGTTTTTTGATTGCAAATTATATATAGCTGGTTTACTATTATTTGTAATTTATTGTTAGTTTTTTTATTTTCTTGAGATTCGGGCGCAAAATATGTTATGTTGCTTTTGTTCCATTGCTTCTGCTCATAGTTGTGTGATCGTTTGTAATTTGATGTTGTATGCTTGATTGTAGCTGTTTTTTGATTGCCTCAAGATTCACCCCCTATGTATGGTTGATTGATCTGTATGGATGATTCTGCTCATATACTAGATGTTTCATTATCATAGTTGATTCTACTCATAGGTTAGATGCAATATCTATTTTATCTCTGTTTAGTTGTAGCCTCTCTACTTTGTTAGAGGTAGTGGTATGGTCTGCGTACACTCTACCCTCTCCATACCCCACAATGTGGGAATCTACTGGGTTTGTTGTTGTTGTTGTTGTTGTTGTTGTTGTAGTTGTAGTTGTACCTGATTCTCCCGCTCATATGTTGAAAGCATCACTATTGAATCAACTGCTGTTCCTGAGCAAGGTTCTATCTTTTTCATATAATACAGGGAGCTGGGGAGCGGCCTAGTATAGACCGTTTGAAAAAATGGGGCCATTTGGGTTGGTCAAATAAATAAAACGGTGCAAATGATGCCTTTTCGGGATAAATCGATGTACTATAGCTCACTGTTCTGAGGGTGGGCCCAGAGTCTGAGCGTGTTACAGCCAAAAATTAATCGGGTTGTGCCAGAAAGGAAGAGGAGCAGCCTAGTGTGGTCCGTTTGAAAAAACGGGGCCATTTGGGTGTCAAATAGGCAAAACGGTGCGAGCGGGGCATTTTTGAGTTAAATCGGTGTGCTATAGCCTATGGTTTCAAGGGTAGGCCCTAGGTACGGGGGTGTTGTGGTCTAAAAATCGACCAGGTCATGCCAAGAAGGCTGGGGAGTGGTATACTATGGGCTATTTGAAAAAATGGGTCTATTTGGGTGATCAAACGGGCAAAACGGCGCAAATGGAGCATTTTCAGGTCAAATCGGAGTACTATAGCCAATGGTTTTAGGGGTGGGCCTGGGGTCCGGGCCTGCTGCAGGCCGAAAATTGATTGGGTCATCCAGGGAGACTGGGAGCAAACTAGTGTGGGCGTTTGAAAAATGGGGCTATTTGGGTGGTTAAGCAGGCAAAATGGCTCGAACGGAGCATTTTTAAGCCAAATTGGTGTTCTAAATCCCAGGTTTTGGGGGTGGTACCGGGGTTCTGGAGTGCTGTGGGTAAAAAATTGATCGGGTTGTGCTGAGGAGGATGGGGAGCGTCCTAGTATGGGTCGTTTAATAAAATGGGTCATTTAGGTGGTCCAACGAGTGAAACGGCATGAACGGGGCATTTTTGGACCAAAGCGGTGTGCTAGAGCCCACGGTTTTGGGAGTGGTCTTGGGGTCCAGTGTAGGCCGAGTTATGCCAGGGAGGCTGGGGAGCAGTCCAGTGTGGGCTGTTTGAAAAAATGGGGTCATTTGGGTGGTCAAATGAGCAAAACAGCATGAACAGGACATTTTTGGGCCAAATCAGTGTGCTATAGCTCATGGTTTCGGGAGTGGGCCTGGGGTTCGGGTGTGTTTTAAGCCAAAAATCAATCGGGTTATGCCAAGGAGGATGGGGAGCAGCCTAGTGTGGGCCGTTTGAAAAAATAGGGCTATTTGGGTGGTCAAACGAGCAAAACGATGCAAACGAGGTATTTTCAAGCAAAATTGATGTGCTATAGCCCACGGTTTTAGGGGTGGGCCTAGGGTTCGGGAATGCTATGGGTCAAAAATCTATCGAGTCATGCCAGGGTGGTTGGAAAGAAACTATTATGGGCCGTATGAAAAAATGGGGCTATTTGGGTGGTCAAACGGGAGAAACAACGGGAACGAGTCATTTTTGAGCCAAATTAGTGTTCTATATCCAACGGTTCCGGGGGTGGGCCAAGGGTCCGGGCGTACTGTGCATCAAACATTGATCAGATCGTGCCCAAGAGGCTGGGGAATGGACTAGTGTGGGTCGTTTGAAAAAATAGGGCCATTTTCATGGTAAAATGGGCGAAACAATACGAACAGGTCATTTTAGGGCCAAATTGGTGTGCTATAGGCTATGGTTTGGGGGGGTGGGTCCGGGTGTACTATGGGCCAAAAATCGATCGGGTCGAGCTGGCAGGATAGGGAGCGTCCTAGTGTTGGCCATTTGAAAAAAAAGGCCATTTGTGTGGTCAAATTTGTGAAACAACGTAAACGGGAAATTTTTGAGCTAAATCGGTGTGTTATAGTCCAAGGTTCTATCGGTGGTCCGGAGGTTAGGGCTGCTTTGGGCCAAAATTTCTCGAGTCGTGTCAGAGAGGCTAGAGAGCGGCCTAGTATGGGCCGTTCGAAAAAATGAGGCTATTTGGGTGGTCAAACGGGTGAAATAACGCAAATGGGGCATTTTTGGGCAAAATTGGTGTGCTATATATAGCGCACAATTTTGGGGGAGGGTTCGGGGTTCGGGCGTGCTCTGGGCCAAAAATTAACCGAGTCGTTCTTGGGAGGCAGGGGAATAGCCTAGTTTGGGCCATTTGAAAAAATGGGGCCATTTGGGTGGTCAAACGGGCAAAACTGAATGAACGGGGCAGTTTTGGGGTTTTAGGGGTAAGCCCGGGGTTCGAGCATGCTTTCTGTAGAAAATCGAATGGGTCTTTCCAGGGAGACTGGGGAGTACCCTAGTGTGGGCCGTTTGAAAAAACACGATCATTTGGGTGGTCAATTGGGCAAAACGACGCGAATGGGGCAATTTTGAGCCAAATCGATGTGCTATAGCACACGATTCTGGGGCTAGGCCCCGGGTACTAGCGTGTTGTGGGCCAAAAATTGATTGGGTCGTGCCAAGGAGGCTGGAGAGCGGCCTAGTATGGGCCATTTGAAAAAATAGGGCTATTTGGGTGGTCAAATAGGCTAAACAGCGGGAATAGGGTATTTTAGGCTAAATCAGTGTGCTATAGTCCACGATTCCAGGGGTAGGCTCAAGGTTCGGGCGTGCTATGGGCCAAAAATTGATTGGGTCATTCCAGGGAGATTAGGAGAGAACTAATGTGGGCCGTTTGAAAAATAAGGCTATTTCGGTGGTCAAACGGGCAAAATGACGTGAGCGGGGCATTTTCGGGCCAAATTGATGTGCTATTGCCCATGGTTCTGGGGGTGGACCCTAGGGTTCAGGCATGTTGTGGGCCAAAAATTGATCGAGTTGTGCTAGAAAGGCTGGGAATCGGCCAAGTATGGGCCGTTTAAAAAAATACATTGCCATTTGGTTGGTCAAACGGACGAAATGGCGCGAATGGGAAATTTTCAGGCCAAATCGGTATGCTATAGTCTACGGTTTCGAGAGTTGGCAAGGGGTTCGGGCGTGCTATAGACCAAACATCAACCGAATTGTGTCAGGGAGGCTGGGGAGCAGCTTAGTATGGGTCATTTGAAAAAACTGGGTCCATTTGGGTGGTCAAACGGGCTAAACGATGCAAATGGGGCATTTTTAGGCCAAATCGGTGTGCTATAGCCTACGGTTTTAGGGATGGTCCCAGGGTCCAGGCGTGCTGTGGGTTGAAAATCGACTAGGTCATGTAAGAGAGGCTAGGGAGGGGTCTTATATGGTCTGTTTGAAAAAATGGGTTCACTTGGGTGGTCAAACAGGTGAAACGGCGCGAATGGGGCATTTTCAGGACAAATCGATGTGCTATAGCCCACGGTTTCGGGGGTGGGCTGGGGTCCGAGTGTGTTGTGGGCCAAAAATTGATTGGGTTGTGCCTAGGAGGCTGGGGAGCGGCCTAGTATGGGCCGTTTGAAAAAATAAGGCCATTTGGGTGGTCAATTAGGCAAAATGGAGCGAACGCGGCGTTTTTAGGCCAAATCGATATGCTATTATAGCCCATGATTCTGGGGGTGGGCTCGGGGTCCCTGCGTGCCGTGGGCCAAAAATTAATCGGTCATGCCAGAGAGGCTGAGGAGTGGCATAATGTGGGCTATTTGAAAAAATAGGACCATTTGGTTGGTCAAACGAGTGAAACAACACAACGGGGTGTTTTTTGGCAAAATAGATGAGCTATAGCCCACGGTTGAGGGGATGGAGCAGGGGTCTGGGCGTGCAGTAGGTCAAAAATCATTTAGGTCATGCTAGGGAGGATGGGAAGCGGCCTAGTATGGGTCATTTGAAAAAATGATGCCATTTGGGTGGTCAAACGGGTGAAACTGTACGAACAGGGCATTTTTGGCCAAATCAGTGTTCTATAGCCCACGGTTCTGGGGGTGAGCCCAGGGTTCGGGCGTGCTATTGGTCAAATTGACCAGATCATGCCGGGGAGGCTGGGGAGCGTCTAGTGTTATCTATTTGATAAAACGAGTCCATTTGGGAGGTCAAACGGCTGAAACAACGCAAACCCCAAATTAGTGTGCTATAGCCCATGGTTCTAGGGGTGGGCCCAGGGTCCGAGCATTCTGTGGGCCAAAAATTGATCGGGTTGTGCCAAGGAGGCTGGGGAGTGGCCTAGTGTAGGTCATTTCTAAAAAGGGGGCAATTTGGGTGGTCAAATGGGCGAAATTGCGCAAACGTGATATTTTCATGCCAAATCGATGTGCTATAGCGCATGGTTATGGGAGAGGACCCGAGGTCCGGGCGTGCTGTGGGTCAAAAATCGATCGTGTCATTCCAGGGTGGTGGGGAGCGGACTAGTGTGGGCCGATTGAAAAAATGAGGCTATTTGGGAGGTCAAACATGCGTAATGGCGCGAACGGGGCATTTTCGGGCCAAATCGATGTTCTATAGTCCATGATTCTGGGGGTGGGTTTAGGGTGATACGGGAATGATCTATGAAGTGCTAAAAAAGTCCATAACATAAGGAGAAATCAAGAGCAAGATAGAGATAATTCACGACAACAACACAAATACACGAGATAAAGAAGACAAGCTACAAACCTACAAAGTGAAATAAGATAAGGGATAGGCAAGATGACATAAGATCTTACAAAGCAATGAGAACCAACATATGTATTGAATAAATAGAACCTCAAATTCATAATAATCAAACACCAATATTCTTACGGTGACCGCTAAGGGAATCAACTCACCTCAAGAACCATCGTTTCTGAGCAAATGTCAATATTGGCTTTTCCAAGCCCTAAACTACAATAGCTTTTCCAAGCCCTAACTAAGACTATACTAAGGTGTTCTACTCTCAGAGGACTTTCAATGTTTCAATATTTCATCATTCAAAAGCTAGTAAGAAAAGACCTAAAAGAGACTATATATAGCGTAGCTTATTACATGGCAAAATGACCAAGTCACCCTTAATAACCAAGGGGTGGCCTTAGTGTGTTGGAAAACACTATGAATTGTCCAAAATTCCCTTAAGTCTAAGTGACCAAAATGCCCTTAATGAAGGGAGCCAAAACCGTGAACCAACAAAGTGTGGTCCAACCCAAGAGTCCTCAAGTCTTCAAGGGTCCAAGCAATCTTCCACACTTGAGTTTGTCCAATGGAATGCTCATAATGAACCCTCCAAGCATGATCCCGTTCCCTCCATATGACCAAAGCTTGATTCTTCATGTAGTGACTTTGAAGGATATCATCGAAAGCTAACGCAACCATTTCACTTGTATCATCCCCTCTTTCTTGAAAACGATTTGACCTCGAATCCGTACCTTGCAAAACTAGAGAAAGTACAAAAAAACACAATATCCTCATGGAATGAGGGTTAGGATTAGCACAATAATAAGAATCTTTATGCCAAGGTGACACATATTTGGAGTATAACCAAGGATCCTTTGAAGGGAATATTAAAAACTCAATGAAAGATGTACAAAGGATTTGTTTATGGGATTCATCAATGGCTACGCTTTGCTTGTCATTTAGACCAAGCAACAAGTTGGGTGCACCAACATTACCATTTCTACATTTGGCACCGGGGTCAAACAGGAAGAGTGGCCATTGACACGGGTCTAGAAAATACTTTTCTTTTCCGTGGTCTCCACCCAATCTAAATGACATTCTCTCTATAATAGCATACATATAATCCAAAGAAAGTAGAGAGTAGATAAAGGTATCACTCAAATTGACTTCTACTAGGGTGACCTCATGTGTGTACTCACTACTAGTTTCCTAACCATCACCATGAGTACTCTCAATAATAAAGTCACACAAAGTAGAAGAAGGAGTAGCTTCCAAGACCACACATTCCTTGCCCTTAAGAGTACTCTCATCTTCTAAGAAGAGATTTCCATCTTTAGGAGGAAGGTTGTCACACCATAGTGGGTTAGTATATAGGCTATCGCCTCCAAGGCAAGCTATACCATAATCTTCACCACTAGGCTCCGTAGGAGTGTTTATATCATCTTTAAATAAGACATTATACCTAAAGAGTGCATTATCCAACCCACGGGCAGATTTGGAACAAGCAAGTTCCTCACTCTCTAAAAGATCAATATCGAGTTTCAAGGAGGTTTCAAGAACAATATTACCCCAAGAAGAGCTCTCGGGTTCACTCCTATTCGTTGACCAATATTTTCAAATTCTTCACTCACTTGAGATTCATAAATCACATCACATATAACCTCAAGTGGTGGGCAAGTTTCACACACAAGTTGGTCAACACAATTTTCACACGACAATGTACTTCCTTTCAACACAAGAACTTCAACACTAGGTGGACAAAAATTGATCTTACAAGGAGAGTCAATTCGGTCATCTATAGGATCAACTAGTGTATCCACTTGCACAATATGTTCATCATCCACAAATGGTAAAGAATCAATATACTCACATGTAGGTAAGCTATTACTCACACTCAACGGCTTATTAGCCACGCGATTATCATTCACATGCACAAAAGTGTAAGAGTTAGCTATTTTACCTTGAAGTTCATTAGTATGTTCATATTTACCTTGGTGTGAAGGTCCTTCAAGAACTTGGGAAGCAAATTCCTTCGGGAATCTCTCATCGTAAGTTGTTTGGATAAGAGGAATTGGATTTTGAGGGAAAAGCTTAGGTAATAATTGGCGTATAATTTCAATGTGCCGTTGCATATCTTTAAGATCACCATTGATGCGATCACACGTGGCCTTGAAATTATGGGCAGCCATGGTACCTAACCAAAAAAAAAAAGACAACAACAAACAAAAGAAAACTAACAAGATTAGTAGTTAAAGCTCTTCACCAACACTCGTAGACACTCACTTTTGTGATCCTCACAATTGGAGCGGTGACTATTGAAAGTTGCTTATACTCCGGTAGTCAATAAGATGTCAATTCTACTTAGCGGCCGGAATAGGTTCTTGTTTGGTCGGCTCAAGACACAAAATAGAAAATTCTACTTACGAACTTGAAACAAAAAGTTACGACAAATTAAAAATGAGAAAAGCACATAAATAACAAAGACACGACAAAAATGGATTCAAAAACTAATTCACAATCTAGTAGGTGATTACTAGTTGCTAATTAGTACTAGAATCAAGAAATGAAACTAAAGAAACAAAGAAAAGAAACTTTAAAATATGAAATTTAAGCTTCAATTTTTTTGGAACGTTGATGATGTGGCACTTAGATGACGAGGCAGTTTGGTGACATGGAAATTTGGTGACATGGCAGTTTGCAATTTGGATTGGTTAAATTTTTAATTTGGGAGAGTGAAAAATCTACTAAAGGAGGGTAAGCATAAGACTTAGAGCCTTTTAAAAATTCAAAAGACTTTGAATTTCCTTGCACCTTTTTGGCAAGACACCTTTTTGAAAGTCATTGTCTCCTTTCCTCTTTTGTTTGTCTTGGTATGTGCCCTTACTCTCTTTTGGTAATGAGTCTTTTTGAAAGTCCTATTGTCCCCTTTCTTTTTTTTGTATGTTCTTTAGGATATGTTTCAAGACCAACAAAAGACTACACTCTTTTCTCCACTCTTTAAGATTAAACCACACCTATTGAATGTTCTCGTTCAACAATAAATGATGAACATGAAGAACAACAAGAACACTCAAAAGATTGAAACTAAACCAAATGAACTCCAAATTGAATGATTTTGGATTCTTTTTGCTCACGTTAAACTCCATAACACAACCATGCATTTTTTAAGCCACAATATCAACAACAACCCTTCCATTTTCAAGCTTCACCTTACTAGTTTCTTCAGCCTTAAACTCAACAATGGTGAACAACTCAAAAGCTCCTGGATTAAGGTCAAATCCAAGATATAGACTCACTTAGTTTTAGGGAACAAGAATCTAACATTAGAAACAAACAAAACACACTAAAATCTCCTAAATCTAAGTCTCAAATTTCAGCTCAAACACAAAAATGGGACAGATTTATTTTTTTGAGATTTTTGGTTTTTCAATATTTTTTTTTATTTTTTAACTAACAAGCCCAAGATTGATTTTGTTGGAACAAAATCAATCCTTGCTCTGATATCAAATAATACAGGAATGATCTACAAAGTGATAAAATAGTCCACAACACAAGGAGAAACTGTGAGCATGATAGAGACAAGTACGACAACAATGCAAATACACGCGATAACGAAGACAAGATACAAACATACAAGGTGAAATAAGGTAAGGGATAGGCAAGATGACATATAATCTTACAAAGAAATAAGGTGTATTGAATGAAGAGACCCTCAAAGTCGCAATAATCAAACACCAATCTTCTTACGGTGACTGCTAAGGGAATCAACTCACCTCAAGAACCACCATTTCTAATCAAATGTCAATATTGAATTTTCGAAGCCCTAACTAAGACTATAATAATGTGTTCTACTTTCAAAGAGAGGACTTTCAATGTTTCAATATTACATCATTCAAAAGCTAGTAAGAAAAGACCTAAAAGAGACTATATATAGCGTAGCTTATTACATGAAAAAATGACCAAGACACCCTTAATGACCAAGGGGTTGCCTTGGTGTGTTGGAAAACACTATGAATTATCCAAATTGCCCTTAAGGCTAAGTGACCAAAATGCCCTTAATGAAGGGAGCCAAACTGTGAACCAACAAAGTGTGGTCCAACCCAAGAGTCCTCAAGTCTTCAAGGGTCCGAGCAATCTTCCACACTCGGGTTTGTCCAATGGCATGCTCATAATGACCCCTCCAAGCATGATCCCATGCCCTCCATATAACCAAACCTTGATTCTTCATGTAGTGATTTTGAAGGATATCATCAAAAGCTAAGGCGACCATTTCACTTGTATCATAGGGTCCAGGTGTGTTGTGGGTCGAAAATCGACTGGATCATGACAGGAAGACTAAGAAGAGTCCTAGTGTAGGTCGTTTGAAAAAAATAAGGCTATTTGCATGGTTAAACGGGTAAAATAGTTCTAATGGGGCATTTTCGAGCCAAATTTATATGCTATAGCCCACAGTTATGGGCGTGGGTCCTAGGTCCGGGGGTGTTGTGGGCCAAAAATCAATTGGTTATGCTAGAGAGGCTGGAGAGTGGCCTAGTGTGAGCTATTTGGAAAAAATATTATCATTTGGGTGGTCAAACCGGTGAAATAGCGTGAACGGGGCATTTTTGGGCTAAATTGGTTGTTTTAGCCCACGGTTTCGGGGTGAGGTATGAGGTCCAAATGTGCTGTGGGCCTAAAATTGACTAGGTCATGCCAAAAAGGCTGGAGAGTGTCCTTGTGTGGGTCCTTTGAAAAAATGGGGCCATTTGGATAACCAAACAAGCGAAATGGAGTGAATAGGGCATTTTTGGGCCAAATTGATGTGCTATAGCCCACAATTTTGGGTGTGTTGTGGGCCAAAAATTGATTAGGTTGTTCCAAGGAGACTGGCGAGCATCCTAGTATGGACCGTTTGATAAAATGAGGCCATTTAGGTGGTCAAACGATCAAAATGACATAAATGGATTTTGTGCCAAATATGTGTGTTATAGCCCATAATTCCGGGGGTGATCCTGAGGTCCGGGCGTGTTTTGGGCTAAAAATTGATCGAGTTATGTCAGGGAGCCTAGAAAGTGGCCTATTATGAGTCGTTAGAAAAAATAGGGATATTTGGGTGGTCAAACGGGCAAAATAGTGCGAACGAGGCATTTTTAGGCCAAATCGATATGCTATAGCCCGCGATTTTAGGGGTAGGCCTAATAAAAATCGATCGCGTTTTGCCAGGGATGATGAAGAGCGGCCTAGCGTGGTCTTTTTGAAAAAATAGGGCTATTTTGGTTGTCAAATGTGTGAAATGACAATTTTAGGCCAAATTGGTGTGTTATAGCCTACGATTATAGGGTGGGCCTGAGGTCAGGATGTGTTAGGGGCCAAATCGGTATGCTATAGCCTACGGTTTTTAGGGGTGGTCCCAAGATCCGGGCATACTGTGGGCCAAAAATTGATTAGGTTGTGCCAAAGAGGCTGGAGAGAGGCCTAGTATGGGCCATTTGAAAAAACATGGCCATTTGGTTGGTCAAACGAGCAAAATAGCGTGAATGGGGCATTTTTGAGCCAAATTGATGTGCTATAGCCCACTGCTCTGGGGTTGGCCAAGGGTTCGGGCGTGCTATGGGCCAAAAATTGATCAGGTCATGTTAGGGAGGCTGAGGAGCAACCTAGTGTGGGCCGTTTGAAGAAACAGGGCCATTTGGGTGGTCAAACGGGTGAAACAACATGAATAGAGTATTTTTAGGCTAAATCAGTGTGCTATAGCCCATGGTTTTGGGAGTGGACCCAAGGTCCAGGCGTGCTATGGGCTAAAGATTAATTGAGTTATGCTAGGGAGGCTGAGGAGTGGCCTAGTATAGGTCGTTTTAAAAAAGGGTCCATTTAGGTGGTCAAATGGGCAAAACGATACAAACGGGACTTTTTCTGGCCAAATTGGTGTGCTATAGCCAATGATTACTTGGGTGGGTCTGTGGTCAAGGCATGTTAGGAGCCAAAAATCTATCAGGTCATGCCAGGGAGGCCGGAGAGCGACCTAGTGTAGGTTGTTTGAAAAAACCGGTCTATTTGGGTGGTCAAATAGGTGAAACGGCGCAAACAGGGCATTTTTGTGCCAAATTAATGTACTATAGCCTATGGTTCTAGGGGTGGGACCGAGGTCCAAGCGTTCTGTAGGTCAAAAATCTACCGGGTCGTGCCAGGGAGGCAGAGGAATGACTTAGTGTGGGTCATTTGAAAAAATAGGTCTATTTGGTCAATCAAACAGGCGAAACGGCACAAAAGGGGTATTTTCGAGTTAAATCGGTGTGCTATAGCTCACGATTTCTAGAGTGGGCCCAGGGTACAAATGTGTTGTGGGCCAAAAATTGATAAGGTCATGCCAAGGAGGTTGAGGAGAGGCCTAGTGTGGGCCATTTAAAGAAAGAGGGCTATTTGGGTGATCAAACGGGCGAAACAACGTGAATGGAACATTTTCAGGCCAAAACGGTGTGCTATAACCCTCGGTTTTGAGGGTGGGACTAGAGTCCAGGCCTGATGATACAAGTGCGACTATGAAGATAAACGTGTGTACAAGTGCAACAAAGTATCATCCTAGGAAGTGCAATGTTGAGACGTGAGAAGGATCAAAGACACAACAAAGCCGCCCTATTTGTTCGTTTGTTACACTAGAGGGGCGCCTCCTGTTCATTAAGGTTCTTTTGGGCATTTCATATTTTATTTAATAAGGAGACTATATATAGTTTAGTAGTAGGGATTTTATTACTTAGTTGATTATTGTTGTAGGTCTTGACATTTAAACACCAAAGTCCTCTCTCTACTTGAGGCAAACCAAAACTTGTAACTAGGATAGAAATTCAAGGATGGAATCTCGTGTGATTGTTTGTTTTTGAGTAACCTTGGTGCTTGAGTGGTGGACTCTGCTTTTGTGTCATCGTAAGAGTTAGGTGTTCATGTGTGGAGGTGTTAGGAGTCTTAGAGTTGAATGTACTCTTTGGTTACTAGGATTTACACCACCTTTGTCTAACTATTTATCCCTTTACTTTTGTTGTCATCTTGTAGTAGTTGTGTCTTATCCTCTTGTAATCGTTGGTTGTTGTTATTGTAAGTTTGTTGTTCATCACATGAATGTCGTTTTGTTGCTGTTTTGGTGTGGTTATACATATGGGTGTTCATGGGTCGGTTATTGGTCAAAACAATAACCAAACCAACTTAGTCGGTTTTTAAATTTCAAAAACCAAACCAAACCAAACAAAAAAATAACCGCCGATTTAGTTCGGTTTGGTTCAGTTTTTTGGTTTATAACTTTAGCTAATGATAAAAGTTGAAAATTAAAAAAAACAAATCCAATCTAACATATGAGATGCTAACCAAGTGTTGTATCTCAACCTTGAAACTGATATGTCAACTGAGTGTTATACTTCGGCAAAGCTATGAACAACACCATATGAATGCTTCTAAAAAAATATTTTAAAACTACATTTAACAGAATGAAATGATAAATCCCCCAAAAGGTGAACACATACTCTTCTTGCTCAACAAGGTTCAAAAAAAAAAGTTAAAATTAATGATTGTCTATAGTCAAATGAATCTCATAAGATACTATCAACTAGATGAAGAAATAACTTAATGTGTTACGACTAAAGTTAAATCATGATTAAAATATAAAATGTAACAAATATTTATATTGTATTTATGAATAATACATAAATAATTATATTATATATATATATATATATATCGGTTTGGTTTGGTTATTTTTTCGGTTATTTCAGAGTAAAACCAAATCAAACCAAACCAAACTAGTATCAGTTTTTCAAAATTCAAAACCAAACCAAACCAAACCAAACCTAACCAAATATCGTTTTTTTTAATTGGTTTGGTTTGAATCGTGGTTCGGTTTGGTTAAAAACCAAACCATGAACACCCCTAGTTATACACCTTATTATCTCACCATTGTTGAAGCATTCTCAAATTTTCTTTTCATTCTTGTGTTGTCATTCTTGGCCGAGACTTGGTTCCTTGGGCTCTCGGTTTGTGGTGTGTTTTGTGACGTTTTTGGGGGCTGTATTGTGTCTTCTTGGGGTTGCAAGGTATCATTTGGTATCATAGCTAAGGATGGTTGTGTTCCTAAACTACCAATATTGGGCTCTCTTAGTAAAAAAATAAAATAAAAAAAAGATTGAAGTTTTCTTGTTGTTGGCCGAGTGTTCTTGTTGTTGTTGTTGTGTTTGGCCGAGATTTGTGTCCAGATTTGAGTGTGTTTTGTTGTTTTAGTTTGTTTCTAGTGTTGGTTATCTTTCTCCTCAACACTTATTGAGTCCAATGATATGATAAAGACCACGGGAACACTAAACACACTCCAAACAGTCCACTAATCAAAAGGATTCTTCGATCGATTGGAGATCTCTCACGGATTCGACAATGACAACAACAATAATGATATGAATAAGGTGTTTTTCACAACAAAACAACAACAAAAACAATAATATGAAGACAATATGAACAACAACAAAGTGGTAGCAATAACAACACCTCACGGGTTATATTAACAAAAACAAGAAACAATGATTACAACAAACAAGAGGATAGATAGTTAGACAAAAATGAAGGTATAATCTTAAAAACCCAATAGCCTGTTCCACTCTTGGACCTTTAACATCACACACAACAAATACCTAACTCTTATGTTGGCACAAGAGTGACCTCGATCTCCCAAGAATCTAACTTTTCCAAGCTTGAGTCCAACACGAGTGAATCCACACTCAATGTTGATTTCCCTAGTTACAAGTTTCAGCCATGGGGCCCTTCTCACAAGAGAGAGAGTTTCAAGTGTTACAACTTCAATATTCAACAAAAAATAATGACTAAAACCCTAAATTATTCTATTTATAGTAGGTTACAAAATAAAGTGTGAAATGTCCAAAATGACCCCTTAGTCAAATGCTTCAATAGGCGCCCTTGGAGTGCTATGTATGGACGGTTTTGGTGTCCATTTAGGTGCTCATTTGCACTTCATTTGAACTCACCAAGTCTCGGGTCTAACATACGCCCTCATAAGTACATATACATGATCGTACTCGTATCATCCTCCCCTTCTTAAAAAGGATTCAACCTCGAATCCGTACCTTGGAAAATCCAGAAAAGACAAACAAGCACACATCCTCATGACACGAGGGTTAGGGTTAGCAAAAATAAACACATTAATATGCCATACCGAGGGGGAACAAATTTGAAGTATATCCACGGGTCCTTTGTATTAAACATGAAAATATTAGTACAAACGTGACAAAGGAAGTGGCTCAGATAAATACCAAATAAAATAAAAAAAGGCCGAGAGTTATCCTTTCCCACCCTAAGATGGTACCGGGATCAAATGGAAGAATTAGCCTAGGGCCTAAGCCAAGGCTAGCCCTTCCTTCCCCTAGAATGTCATTCCCACATTCACACACAAAAATTATTTCATGCACTTGATCTTTATGAACAAAACTAATCGCAATGCTTTTACCACACAAGATGTTCAAATAGTCATGCACATTATCAAGATCAATTCTATAGACACCATCACTAACTTACGAATTTTTAAGCACTTCATTCACATGCTCAAGTAGTGAACTACATTTAAGAGTAAATTGACCATCAGGAACACCAAGAGTACTCATTTCTGAGACTATACAGTCCTTGCCCATAAGAGTACTATCATCTTCCAAGAAGAGATTTCCATCTTTAGGAGGAATGTTGTCATACCATAGTGGGTTAGCATATTAGATATAGCCTTCAAGGAAATATATACCATCATTTTCACCACTAGGTTCATTAGGAGTGTTTATATCATCTTCAAACAAAACATTAAACCTAAAGAGAGCATGATCTATCTCACGGACAGATTTGGAACTAGCAAGTGCTTCACTCTCTATAAGTTCACTATCAAGTACCAAAGATGTTTCAATCTCCTCTTTACCTTGGTGTGGGTCGGGGAAGACCACCTCTTCCTTCGGGAAGCTCTCGGCACACGGTGTTTGGACAAGGGAAGTTGGATTTTGTGGGATAAGTTTAGGTAACAATTGATGTAGCCTTTCCACGTGCCATTTCATTTCTTTAATATCATCATTGATGCGATCAAAGATGGGATAGAGATTAGTGGCAGCCATGGTACCTAAAGAAATGGACAACATCAAACAATAAACAAACTTGTTAGCTCAAAAATGCCTCACCACACTCTCACTCTTGATTTTTACCTCACACTTGGTTTCACAAGTGTTGAAAGTTGGCTTGTACTTCGCGAGTGATTGAGGGTCGAGTCTACTCTTTCCCGGAATAGATTTTTGTTTGAGTTGACTCAAAAGAAAAATTATTTATGGACTTGAACCAACAAGACACAGCGAATTCACAAAAGAGAAAAAAAGCACACAACAAACGCTAAACACGAATGAACGAACACAAAGACTAACTAACAATCTAGTAGATGAGTACTAGTTTGCCAATTAGTATTGGAACCAACAAACGAAACTACGGAACAATAAAAAGAAACTAAAAAAATCTAAAATTTGAGCCAAAAGTTGATGCATGAACAGTAACTTAATGACGGGGCAGCCACGTATTGATTGTGGTTTCTACAATTTTTATTTTCCAAAGTCCAAGTCTTTACCAATTTTAATTTAGATTGGTGAAATTTGTTTTAAGGAGGGAAGAATAAGTCTTGGAGCCTTTTTTTCAAGTTTCAAATTTCAAGACTTGACTTTTGTAGTACTTTTTTCTTAAAACATGGACCCTTGTTTCATGGAAAAGTGGTTGAGAGGTGATGTAAAGTCTTTAGTGTGTAGGAAAAGTCTTTGAGTCACAAGTACTATACTTTGAAACTTGGATATATGTCTTGCAAGACTAACACAATACACACTCTTTTTCTTCAACTTCTAAGATCAACAACCACTTTTTTTTCAACAATATATGGAGATGGTGAAGAACACCAAGAACACAAACTTTGAGTCTTGAAGTTCTAAGGTTCAAGTTGGACCTCCTAAACAACAACAACGACTTCCCAAGCTTAAATTCCACAACACAATATCCATAATACACGTTCAAAACTTGAACCAACAACACATCACACGTTCAATTCTAGAACATGCAACAACAATCGGCCACACTTTGTTCACATTAACAACATCAATATTTCAAGCTCAAATCTAAGATATAGACTCAACGTGTTAGTAAGGAACAAAACTAAAACTTAGATACAACAAATACAAGTAAAAATATTGGCCAATACACAACAAGAGCACAATTTTCAGCCAAGAACACAAAATGGACAGATTGCTATTTTTCTGGAATTTTCAGATTTCAACTATTTTTTTGACAATTTTTTTTTTAATTTTTCAACTAACAAGCCCAAGATACGATATCAAGCCATGCTCTGATACCAAATGATATGATGAAGACCACGGGAACACTAAACACACCCCAAAGAGTCCACTAATCAAAAGGATTCGTTGACCGATTGGAAACCTCACTAGGATTAGAAAATGACAACAACAAGAATACAAGAATACAAGGGTGTTTTTGACACCAAAATAGTAGCAACACAACAAGAACAAGAGGAACAATAGACAAATTTTGGATTCCACAATAACAACATAAACACAGGGTTAAAACATCAATACTAATACATGATTACAAAGAAACAAAAGGATAGATAGTTAAACAAAAATGAAGGTATAATCTTAGAAACCCAAAAGCCTATTCAACTCTTGGACCTTTAACATCACACACAAGAAATATCTAACTCTTACGTTGGCACAAGAGTGACCTCGATATCCAAGCATCCAACGTTTCCAAGCTTGAGTCCAACACGAGTGAATCCACACTCAATTTTGATTTCCCTAGTTAAAAGTTTCAGCCATGGGGCCTTTCTCACAAGAAAGAGAGTTTCAAGTGTTACAACTTCAATATTCAACCAAAAATAATGACTAAAACCCTACATTATTCTATTTATAGTAGGTTACAAAATAAAGTGTGAAATATCCAAAATGACCCCTTAGTTAAATGCTTCAATAGGCGCCCTTTAGAGTGCTATGTATGGATGGTTTTGGTGTCCATTTAGGTGCTCCTTTGCACTTTATTTGCACACACCAAGTCTTGGGTCTAACATACGCCCTCATAAGTCCATCTACATGATCGTACTCATATCAGTCTACCAACTAAATTCTTGAGCAAGATTCGACTTGTGTTGTAGTATTAAGTGGACAGTTTCTTATTGCTGTTGTTGATGTTCATCATATGGTCTTGTGTTGAAGAAGTTATTGTTTGATCTTGAAGAGAGAAAAGAAGTATAAGACTTTGTGTTTGTCTTGAAAACAATTTCAAGACAACACCAAAGTAGAAAAAGAAAAAGGGCCCTCTAAAAAGCAAGTTACCAAAAAAAAGTAAGACACTTTTCAAACTTAGACAAAAGAGGAAATAGACAAGACTACCCCAAAAAGTTGTCTTCCCAAAAGAGTGCAAGTTAGTTAAAAGTTGGTGGAGAGCTTTTTGACTCTTGAAAAGAGAGTCTCAAGTTTTGTAAGCCTATACCATAGACAAAATATCTTCCTCAAAGGTGTAGTATTGAACATCAAAGTCTTGGAACAAATTCTCTTCAACAACAACGTGTGTTTTTGTCTTGTAAACTTGTTTAGCTTTCTTGTTATCATTTGTGTGGTGTTGTTGCTTGTGGTTCAAGGACTTAAACCTTTGTTGGTGCTTTGTGTGTGACATTGTGGTCTATTTTTGGTTCAATGGAACCCAAGATCTCACACTCTTAACCCACAGGGGAACACAATGCTACTAGTATCATTTTGGCTCACCTTGAAGCTATGTCCCGAGACATGGCTAGGACGACCGCGGGTATTGAAAAACTAGATTTGGATGTGGTATTAATGAAGGGTGAAGTATCAATTATGGGTGGGAGATTGTAGAGAGTGGAAATCCAAAAAAGCCGACCTTCTACCCCTCGATAAATTTCACCAACTAGTACTCTCGAGGCTATGCACCAAATGCTATATCCCCCTATTGCCACAACTCATACCAACCCTTACTCCCAAAATCGAGATCATGATAGACCAAGCCACCCTCTATTTCACCAAGTCCAACAAGAAGGACTTGGTACCCAAATACCACCACCAAACCCGATCCCTCCCATCCAAAATTCACTTGACCAAAGACCTCACCATCCAAATCTAATCCCGCTGCTACAAGCTTCACTTAACCTAAATAGACCCGTCTATATTGAGGGGTATGGTAGAGGAGAAAAACATACTGGTTATGGACCAATTGATGATGTTTACATGAGAAGGGAGGAGATAATGGGTAGGCAAGGTGATCCAAAGAAAGTTTGCGGCCGAGAAGGAAGAATTGGTGTTTGGAGCCAACAAGGGAACCAAAATCGTGATGTAGGGCTAAATAACATCAAGGTGGGGCTTCCAACCTTCAAAGGTGAGAGTGATCCAGAAGAGTTTCTAGCTTGGGATTCCGCCTGTGAGAGAATATTCCAAGTTAATAACCTTATCAAGGAGAAAAAGAGTTGTTATATGATTGCACATTTTGAGGGTTATGCTACTACGTGGTGGGAGTATGTGAAGCAATTTGGCAATGTTTTAATTGAGGGGCAGCACCCTCCTTGGTTTAGGTTAAGATATCTCATAAGACAAAGGTACTTACCCGAGAGTTATGATCAAGAGCTCGTTGCTAAGTTGTATAACTTGAGGCAAGGGAACAAAAACATTGTGGCTTACTATGATGAGTTCCAATAACTCATTTTAAGACTTAATCACCGAGGGGATAAAGTGAGCCACAACATCATTTGATTCAAGGTTGGGTTGAATAGGGACATTGCCTCACGATTGACACTTCACAAGTTTGACACTATTGATGCCATCTTCCAAGCTGCCTTAGAAGTTGAGAAGGAATTACAAGATAAATCGAGTGTTAAGCTCCAGGGGAAATCTCCCTCGAGTTGGCACAAGGATAAAAATGACCCATCTAATATGGATAAACCTGAGGAAAAGTCTTCCCAAGCCAAGAACAAGTCTCACCAAAGGTACCCTCCAAGAAATGAAGGTAAACCACATTCCTCTTCTAGTTCTAAGGGCTTTTAATATTTTAAATGCCAAGGTTGGGGACACAAGGCTAACGAGTGTCCAAATATGATAAATGTGATCCTAAGGGAGGGACAATTATACTTTCTTGGAGAGGAGGTGGGACTTGAACCAAAGGAGATTAATGATCAATCTCAAGATGGAGAGAAGGTAGAACTCGAGGAGCTAAAGGAGGGGGATGAGAAAGATGTTTGGCCGTGTGAAGGAGAGATTATAGTGCCTATGTATATGGAAAGGAAATTCATGCTTAGTGGGGGTATGGAAGAAGAAGCCGAGAGTGAGAAGGATGAAGAAGGAGATCAGTCGAGAGTTGGTATTGTGGGATTTACCGACAAGGACTCTTTGTTGATCACTAATCGAGATACTAGCACTTTGCCTAGTATCAAATCTTCTTATGTGCAGGTTGTAGAACATATAAGTCTAAGGAGCATGCTTGATGATCTCATGGGACCCTTGATTGAACATACTAACCTTAGGAAGAGCAATGAAGAGATGATGTAAAGAGGAGAGCTTATCGGTGATGATTGCTTGAATTTGAGGGCAAATTCCTCTCAAGATGGAGAGGATGATACAAGTGTGAATATGAAGATAAACGTGTGTACAAGTGCATAAAAGTATAATCCTAGGAAGTGCAATGTTGAGACGTGAGAAGGATCAAAGACACACCAAAGCTGCCCTATTTTCTCATTTGTTACACTAGAAGGGCGCCCCCTTTTCATTAAGGGTCTTTTGGGTATTTCATCTTTTATGTAATAAGGAGACTATATATAGTTTAGTAGTAGGTATTTTCATTGCTTAGTTGATTATTGTTGTATGTCTTGACATTTGAAACACTAAAGTCCTCTCTCTACTTGAGGCAAATCGAAACTTGTAACTAGGATATGAATTCAAGGGTGAAATCTCTTGTGATTGTTTGTTTTTGAGAAACCTTGGCGCTTGAGTGGTGGAATTTGCTATTGTGTCATCGTAAGAGTTAGGTGATCATGTGTTGAGGTGCTAGGGGTCTTAGAGTTGAATGTACTCTTTGGTTACTAAGATTTACACCATCTTTGTCTAACTATCTATCCCTTTACTTTTGTTGCCATCTTGTAGTAGTTGTGTCTTGTCCTCTTATAATCGTTGGTTTTTGTTATTGTAAGCTTGTTGTTCATCACATTAATGTAGTGTTGTTGCTGTTTTGGTGTGTTTATACACGTTATTATCTTACCATTGTTGAAGCATTCTTGGCTTTTCTTTTCATTCTTGTGTTGTCATTCTTGGCCGAGAGTTGGTTCCTTGGGCTCTTGGTTTGTTGTGTGTTTTGTGACATTTTTGGGGGCTGTTTTGTGTCTTATTGGGGTTGCAAGGTATCACCTACTACGGTCTGAAAATCAATCGGGTTGTGCAGGAAGGCTGGGGGAGCAAACTAGTGTGGTCCATTTGAAAAATGAGGCTATTTGGGTGGTCAAACAGGAAAAATAGTGTGAATGGGGCATTTTTGGGTCAAATCGATATTCTATAGCCTAGGTTTCAGGAGTGGGCTCGAGGTCTGTGTGTTATGGGTCAAAATTGATCGGGTCATGCATGAGAGGCTGAGGAGCGGCCTAGTGTGGGCCGTTTGAAAAAACATGGCCATTTGGACCAAATCGGTGTGCTATAGCCCACGGTTTTGGGGGATGACCAGGTGTTCGGGCGTGCTATAGGCCAAAAATCATTCGGGTCATGTCAGGGAAGCTGGGGAGCGGCCTAGTGTAGGCTGTTTGAAAACAAATGGGGCCATTTGGGTGGTTAAATGGGCGAAATGACATGAACGAAGCATTTTCAGGCTAAATCGGTGTGCGGCATCGGGGGTGGTCCTGGGGTCAAGGCGTGCAGTGGGCACAAAATTGATCGGGTCATTCTAGGAAGGCTCGAGAGTGGCCTATTATGGGACGTTTGAAAGAATGGGGCTATTTGGGTGTCAAACGGGTGAAACAGAACGAATGAGACATTTTATGGCCAAATCGGTGTGCTATAGCCCACAGTGTTAGGGGTGAGCTCGGGGTCTGGGCGTTCTTTAGGCCAAAAATCAATTGCATTTTGCCAGGGAGCTGGGGAGCGGCCTAGTATGGGCCGTTATAAAAAATGGTGCCATTAAGGTGTTCAAACAGGCGAAACAATGCGAACGGGAAATTTTTGGGCCAAATCGATGAGCTATAGCCAACGGTTCCAAGGATGGGCCCAAGGTACAGGCGTTTTGTGGGTCAAAAATCAACCAGGTTTGTCTAGGGAGGCTAGGGAGCGGCCTAGTATGGATTTTTTTGAAAAAACAAGGCTATTTAGGTGGTCAAATAGGAGAAACAACACAAATAGTGCATTTTCAGGCCAAATTGGTGTGCAATAGCCCACGATTATGGGAGTGGGCCTGATATTAGGGCATTTTAGGTGCCAAAAATTGATCGTATCATGATAGGGAGGCTGAGGAGTGGCCTAGTATAGGCCGTTTGAAACAACAAGGCCATTTGGGTGGTCAAACAAACAAAATAGTGCAAATAGAGCCTTTTTGGGATAAATCGATGCGCTTATAGCCCACGATTTTAGGGTGGCCTAGGGGTCTGGGCGTGCTGTGAGCCAAAAATAGATTGGGTCATGCTAGGGAGGTTGGGGAGAAGCCTAGTATGGACCGTTTGAAAAACTGAGGCCATTTGGGTGGTTAAACGGGTGAAACGATGTGAGCGGGACATTTTTAAGCCAAATCCGTGCGCTATAGCTTACAATTCCAAGGGTGGGCCTGGGGTCTGAGTGTGCTGTGAGACAAAAATTGATCGGGTCATGCAAAGGAGGCAGGGGAGAGGCTAGAGGCTAAGTATGGTCCGTTTGAAAAAACGAGGCCATTTGGGCAGTCAAACGAGCGAAATAGCGCGAACAGGGCATTTTTGAGTTAAGCCAATGTATTATGGTTTTGGGGTGGGCTCAGGGTATAGGTGTGTTATGGGCTAAAAATCTAACAAGTCTTTCCAAGGAGGCTGGGGAGCGACCTAGTGTGGGCCGTTTGAAAAAATGAGGCTATTTGTTTGGTCAAATAGGAGAGACGATGCAAATGGGGCATTTTTAGGATAAATCGGTGTGCTATAGCCTACGGTTCTGGGGTTGGACTTGGGGTATGGGCCTGCTGCGGTTCAAAAATTGATTGGGTCATGCTAGGAAGGCTGGGGAGCGAACTAGTATGGGCCATTTGAATAACGGGGCTAATGGGATGGTCAAATAGGCGAAACGGTGCGAACGAGGAATTTTTGGGCCAAATCGGTGTTCTATAGCCCACGGTTCTAAGGGTGGGCCCGAGGTACTGGCGTTTTGTGGTCCAAAAATTGATCGGATCATGCCGAGGAGGCTGAGAAGCGGCCTAGTGTGGGCCATTTGAAAAAAAGGGCCATTTGGGTGGTCAAACGGGCGAAAAGACATGAACGGGGCATTTTCAAGCCAGATCGGTTTGCTATAGCCCACGATTCTAGGGACGAGCCCGAGGTCCGGGCGTGCTGTGTGTAAAAAATTAACCGAGTCATTCCAGGGAGGCTGGAGAGCGGCCTAGTATGGGTTATTTTAAACAACAGGGTCATTTGGGTGGTCAAACGGGCAAAAAAGCGTGAATGGGGCATTTTTAGGCCAAATCCATGTGCTATAATCCACGGTTCTGGGGTGGGCCCAGGGTCCGGGCATGTTATGGGCCGAAAATCTATTGGATCATGCCAAAGAGGATGGAAAATGGCCAAGTATGAGCCATCTAAAAAAATAGGGCCTTTTGGGTGGTCAAACGGGCAAAATGGTACAAACGGGGCATTTTAGGGCAAAATCGATATTTATATCCTACGATTTCAGGGGTGGGCCTGGGGTTCGGGCGTGTTATGGGTTAAAAATAGATCGGGTCATGCTAGGGAGGCTGAGGAGTAAACTAGCATGGGCCGTATGAAAAAATGGAGCTATTTGGGTGGTCAAATAGGTGAAACAGTGCGAATGGGCCATTTTCGAGCCAAATCGATGTTCTATTGCCTATAATTTTGGGGTTGGGCCAAGGGTCTGGGCGTACTGTGGGCCAAAAACTAATTGAACCATACCAAGGAGGCTGGGTTATGGACTAGTATAGGCTGTTTGAAAAAATGGGCCCATTTGCGTGGTCAAACGGGCGAAACAACTCAAACAGGGCATTTTCAGGCCAAATCAGTGTGCTATAGCTCATAGTTCTAGTTGTGGGCCCGGGGTCCCAGCGTGCTGAAGGTCAAAAATCAATCGGGTCATGCCAGGGAGGCTGGGGAGCATCCTAGTGTGGTCTGTTTGAAAAAAACATGGCCATTTGAGTGGTCAAACAGTAAAAACAGTGTGAACGGGGCATTTTTGAGACAAATTGGTGTGCTATAGCCCACAGTTCTGGGGATAGGCCCGGGGTTTGGTCATGCTGTAGGCCAAAAATTGATCAGGTCATATCAAGGAGGCTGGAGAACGGCTTAGTATAGTTCGTTTGCAAAATTGGGGCTATTGGGGTGGTCAAACGAGCAAAACGATGCAAATTTGGCAATTTCGGGCCAAATCAATGTGCTATAACACACGATTATGGGGTGGGCCCTGGATCCAGGCATGTTGTAGGCAAAAAATTGATTGGGTTGTGTCAAGGAGGTTGGGAAGCAGCCTAGTGTGGGCTATTTGAAAAAACGAGGCCATTTGGGTAGTCAAACGGGCGAAATTGTAAGAACGGGGCATTTTTTAGCCAAATCGGTTTGCTATAGCTCGCGGTTTTAGGGTGGGCTCGAGGTCCGATGCCCTTTGGGATAAAAATTGATAAGGTTATGCCAGGGAGGTTGGGGAGCGGCCTAGTGTGGGCCATTTGAAATAATGGGGACATTTGGATAGACAAACGAGCAAAACAGCGGGAATAGGGCAATATCTAACCAAATCGGTATATTATAGCCTACGATTTTGGGGGTGGGCCCAGGGTATGGCCGTGTTGTGATCTAAAATTTGACTGAGTTATGCCAAGAATGTTGGGGAGTGGCTTAATATGGGCTATTTGAAAAAACGGGGCTATTTGGGTGGTCAAACGAGCAAAACAGCGTGAACGGGGCATTTTTGGGCCAAATCAGTGTGCTATAGCCCACGGTTCTGGGGTAGGCCTGGGTTTGGGCGTGCTGTAGGATAAAATTCGATCGGGTCATGTCAGGGAGGTTGGGGAGCGGCCTAGTGTGGGCCGTTTGATAAAATAGGGCTATTTGGGTGGTCAAACAGGCAAAATGGCACAAACGGGCCATTTTCGAGCCAAATCGGTGTTTAATAACTCACGATTCTGGAGGTAGGCCTGGGGACCAGGTGTGCTATGGTTAGAAAATTAATCGAATTGTGCCAAGGAGTCTGGAGAGTGGCCTAGTGTGGGCTGTTTGAAAAAATAGGGCCATTTGAGTGGTCAAACGACTAAAACAGCACGAACAGGGCATTTTCGAGCAAAATTGGTGTGCTATAGCCTACGGTTTTGGGGTGGGCCTGGGATCCAGGGTGCTGTGGGCCAAAAATTGATTGGGTCTTACTAGGGAGGCTGGGGAGAAGCCTAGTATGGGCCATTTTAAAATGTGTGGCCATTTAGGTGGTCAAATCGGTGAAATGGCG
Source organism: Capsicum annuum (assembly GCF_002878395.1). Lineage (NCBI taxonomy): Eukaryota > Viridiplantae > Streptophyta > Magnoliopsida > Solanales > Solanaceae > Capsicum > Capsicum annuum. The sequence goes on along the minus strand of NC_061120.1, from coordinate 212,915,609 downwards.
CGAACGGGGCTTTTTCGAGCGAAATCGATGTGCTATAACATAAGTTCCTGGGGTGGGCCCGGATTCAGGCATGCTGTGTGCCAAAAATTGATGGAGTCGTGTCACGGAGGTTGGGGAGCGGGCTAGTATGGGCGTTTTGAAAAAATGGGGCCATTTGGGCGTCAAACGGGCGAAATGGTATGAATGAGGCATTTTTGAGTCAAATCGATGTGTTATAGACCACAATTTCAGGGGTGGGCTTGAGGTCCAGGCTTGTTATGGGTCAAAAATTGACCGAGTCATTCCAGGGAAGTTGGGGAGCGGTCTAGTGTGGGCTGTTTGAACAAACGAGGCCATTTGGGTGGTCAAACGGGCAAAACGTAATGAACAGGGTATTTTTGAGCCAAATCGGTGTGCTATAGCCTGGGGTTTCGGGGGTGGGTCCGGAGTTCGGGCGTGCTGTGAGGCAAAAATCTATCGGGTTGTGCCAGGAAGGCTTGGGAGTTTTCTAGTATGCTCCGTTACAAAAATGGTGCTATTTGGGTGGTCAAATGGGCAAAACGGTGTGAATGGGGCATTTTTGGGCCAAATCAGTGTGCTATAGCCTAAGGTTACGGGCATGCTGTGGGTCAAAAATTGATCGAGTTGTTCCAGGGAGGCTAGGTAGTGACCTAGTGTGGGCCGTTTGAAATAATGGGGCTATTTAGGTGGTTAAACGGATGAAACGATGCAACCAGGGCTTTTTCAGGCCAAATCAGTGTGTTATAGACTATGGGTGGGCCTTAGGTCAGGGCGTGTTAGGGGCCAAAAATCTATCAGGTTGTGTTAGGGAGGCCGGGGAGCGACTAGTGTAGGCCGTTTGAAAAAATGAGGCCATTTAGGTGGTCAAACAAACGAAACAGATTTGTAAACCAAGTAAGAGAATATATTCCAAAATTAGCAGAAACTTTAAAACCACTACAGAAAAAATTAAAAAAGGATGTAGAATATAACTATAATGAAGAAGATAAAAAAACAAGTTCAAAAAATAAAATTACTTTGTAAAGAATTACCAAAATTACAATTTTCAGATGAAAATAGAAAATTTATATATATAATAGAAGCAGATGCTAGTGAATATAGTTACGGAGGAGTACTTAAATATCGATATGAAGCAGAAAAAATAGAACACCATTGTAGATACTACTCAAGTACGTTCAATGAGACAGAAATAAAATGGGAAATAAATAAGAAAGAATTATGTTCATTATATAAATGTTTATTAGCATTTGAGTCATATATTGTATATAACAAATTTATTGTACGAACAGATAATACACAGGTACGCTGGTGGTTAACAAAGAAAATACAAAATTCAGTTACAACAAAAGAGATTCGGAGACTAGTTTTGAATATATTAAATTTCACATTTACAATTGAAGTGATCAGTACTAACAAAAAAGTTATTGCAGATTACATATCAAGACAAAGCTACACAGACTGAAATAATAGAAGAAGATACTCTAGAAAAAATACTTAACACCCTAACTACGCTTTCGATGAAAGTGGACAGTATGGGTAATGAGATAGAAAAGCTAAAGACTAATGAAGATAAACTGAAGTCTATAGCTACAAATCAGCTAACTCAGCAGTGTGCAGAGCTATGTCGATCGGAAGACATTAAAGTTCCAGAGCTAGAAGGAGACGTTGGGACACTCCATAAAACCCCTAACATTTATCAATCTACTTCTGCAGGTACAAGCAAAGGAGTTAATCGACCAAGATACCAGAATATGAATATGAATAAAATATTTGAGAAACCATTTACACCAAAAACACAAAAAGACCACTTATTCATACCCCCACAAGTTAGCACATACCGAGATAGCCTAAACCAAGATAAAAAAGCTCACAACTACACCGCCCAGAAATACATAGAAAATATATACAGAGTACAAACTTTTCTAAACCATAACCCCAGAGCTACAAACATCAAAGAACCAAACACCAACTATATAACCCAAAAATTACAAGGATATAACAAACTAATTGCACTACCCAAAACTAACCCAAGCCTAGTAAAAACCTGTTTTGACTATGGACTATTAAACACCATATATACCCAAGACGGAGAAGAATTAACAGCTATGGAAGAATTATACAAGATATTCACCACCTACAAAAGAATAACGAAAGGAAATTTATTTTATATAAAGTGTTATACTGCACCAGCAGAGATACTATATGATGAAATAAAATCAGTTATACAAGTTGTAAAGATAGGACTAACTAGAGACATGATCATACCAGAAGATATTACACAGCAACCGGAGATACCCAGAATTGAGATACCGGATTTCTACGCAAATAAACAACTTATTGGACTAGCTACGATTATCCAAGAACTAGCAAATAATTATACTAATGGAAACCCAATATGGTGCTATTATTCGAGAGATCATCAAATGATTTACTCTAATTCAAAAGAGCTACGACAAGCAGATATGGAAGATGTCAGACAATGGATAATGACATTACTCAACCCAGAAAAACAATCTACCGCAAGAGAAATTAAAAAAGGATTTATTTCAGACGGACTGCTGACAAGATATTGTAAAATAATTGGACACAAATATCCAGATCACCAATGTTCAAGGTGTAATGGAGAAGATAACATTATTCCAGAAGTACATCTAGAATAAAAAAAAAAAAAAGAAAAAAAAGACAAACTGATAGCTGGAAAGATAAGATAAGAAGCAATAATAGAGATATAGCAGATACGATAAAATCAACGGAGACAAGATATTGTTGAATTATTGTACAAAGTCTTATTATTGTTGAATTATTGTACAAACTTTAGACTTTTACGTAAAGATGTACATTTGTAGGATTGTAGGAAATTAAAGGCTAGTTAGTAGCCTAGCCACCTTTTTTGACTTTTTATAGTTCTTTTAGCAATGTAAAAAAACGTGTAAAGATTGTAAAGAGGATTTCATTCTATAAATAAAGGAAGCTGAAGGCATTGCAAAGGCAAGCCTTCATGCGTTGAAGCAAACACTCTCTCCATTCCACAACAAATATTTTACTCAGTTAATTAAATAGACATATTTCAATGGAAAAAGCTATGGAGGAACAAACTTCAGAAATATCAAAACTACCCGAACAGGTATATTTATTTATGATTATGAATAGCTAAATTCATAATTCCCAACAATCATGATATGATAAAATAAATTCATATTAGTTACTTTATAGTAGAATTATTCGAAGAATAATATGTTAAGAAGTTTATTAACAAAGCGGAAACGGAGAAAGATTCCTAAGAACTATGTCATCCTAAAGGTGAAACCAATGAGGCAAGAGGCCGTGGCGGGGAGTAACCAGAGTAGAGGCGCTGTTTAAGGGAAAAAGTATCCGGATTACCATGTTAATAGTGACCGAAGAATATATTATTTAAGAATAATCTAGTATATAGTGAGCTAAGATGACCATATTTTGTTATGTACATGGTTGAAGGGAATATTTTGAAAAAAAACAATTTTATGAAAATGAATAATTATTTATCTGATGTGATGATAGATAAATTTAAAAAACTTTTTTTGTATGCACTTAGAGATATAAAAGTAGTAGATATAAGAAAAATCATATTAGAAAAAGCTTTTGGTAAATATTACATGACTAGAGTAAATTATATACCATACCTACCAAACTACTCTTACAAATACTTACCATGATAAATTACATAGAATTATTAGAAAAAGATATAAGAAACATACAGTTACTAGAAAAACAGATAAAAATAAATATAGACAAATACATGGAAAATAAAGATATAAAATACATAGAATTTCTTAATAAAAATATGCAAGAACTACTAAGGATAAAACAAACAACTACAAAATATTATAATAAAACCAATTCTAAAAGATAGATCACCTAGATTATCTTAAAGTTTTAATCTTATATATACTTAAAGATATAAGAATAATAGATATTAAGAAAATAATATTAAAAAAAGTAATAGACTACGAAATTGAAACTATAAATTGGCTAGAACAGTTATACGAAGAAATTTACCCAGAAGGATATTATACAGATTAAGAGATGTTAGAATATATTAGAAAAACTAGAGAAAATCCAAAAAATCTAAATAATGAAATTAATTATAGAAACCGAATTAGAAAAATAATGGAAAACCTAAAAGAAAAATTAATATGGATAGAAAAAATCTTAGAAAATTTAGAAAAAAGTACATGTGATAGTTTATATAATTTAAAAAACTCACTACGAGAAGAACAACACAAAATAATAAATAACATTGAAAATCTAGAATTAGATATATATTACAGTACAGATAGGATAAATTATTATATAGAAATTTGTAACTCTGCAATTACTACAGGATAAAATAATAAACAAATTAATGAATATATCTTACGAAAAAAGTAAATCATTAAAAGATATTGAAACAAAATTTAAGAAATATCCACGCACAAATAAAAATAGATTCACTAGAAACCTAATAAATCTATTAGATCTATTAAATATCCACACACCCCTACAAATGGTATCAGAAATCTATTAGATCTATTAAATATCCGCACCCCCCTACAAATATTTTGATGGTGTGATTGATAAAAATAAAGCTAAATGAATTGGAATGGAGGAATTGATAAAAATGGTTGAATAGGGACCAATTTTAGTTTATCGTAGTTTTGTTAAATTCGGAATACGCATGAATATTATTGAAACGTGATAGTATTATGATATGTTGAAACGGATAGGCAAAGTTTATGTTCGGGTAAGCAAATTTAGGACTTGTGGAATATTGAATGCTTGAAATTTGTGTTGAATGGTTTGGTGTGTTCATTTTTTTGGATCAAATGTATCATTTGGCCGGGGAATGCCCCGAGGTATTTGTGTTTATTCGCCGGGAATGCCCCAAAATATTTTGTACCCGGAGGACGTTCGCGACGAAAGCCCGAGGCGTCGGGTGGAGCTTAGTCTAGGACTAATCTAGAATAGGATTTATATTTTTCGCATTTTTATATTTTTGGACTGTATAATTGGATGGTACACTATATTTTGGGATTCATTTTGTTTTGTTTGTTTGAATGATTGTTTTATGTGTTTTGTGTAGTTTAAACATCCTTAGTGTTAAATTAGTTGATATTTTCCACCAAGTGACCGTGGTCGAACCACGGGATCGAGGGGTGCCTAACACCTTCTCCTCGGTCAACAGAATTCCTTAACCGAAATCTTTTTTCGCAAATCAGTTTTAAAGAGTCAAATCATTTTCGAAAAAGTATTTTCAAAGGTGACTTGACACACTAGATTTATACCAAGTGGTGACCTGAGTTTTGAATATAAAAGATCATTTTCGAAATAAATCTTCATTCATCACTTAATAATAAAAACTCTTTCAAACCTTAAAATATAATTTTTTTGGTGAATAAAAGGGGTGTGAATCAAACTAATAACTTATGTATCATGACTTAATTAGTGTATCATTATATATTAAAAATTATTTGTCAATCACATGTTATATGTAAACTGAGGTATGAAACATATCATGGTATGACAATGTATCGGAATCACAATGTATCGAAACGACAATGATGCATTCGTGTAAACTTATTCCAAAATTTTTAGTACTATTAAAAAGAGTAATTAGCTCCTAAAATGATGAAATTTATGTTGTTTATTGTAATATTTATGGCTAAATTGGTCCTAAAGTTTTTATTATATATTCAACAACCCAATGGTAGGTGCTCTCTAGTTTCTCTCTCTTTTTTTCCAACTAATATTATTCAATATTCGTATTAGAATTTAATTAAATTTGAATTCATGTGTTGCAGGGTCTATTTCTGAGAGCAATCTTTTTAATAAGATTTTTTTATTTTTTTTTTGAATTTTCAAAAGCTCAAACACAAAATCTTGAATTTATGAGGAAGGAATTTAAAGCTATCTCACCGCAACTTGTTGATTGCTCTGAGTCTAGGCTTAATGGAAAAGCTACATCTTATGAAGATTGCAACAAATCTATCAGGAGAAATAATCATACAACTCTTTTATGTGACACAAATGGATTTCATTTGTTGCCATCATATGGATTCCAACAAATTTTGAAGAATGAACACTTGCAATATATAATCCACCAAAATGCATCTAGAAGAGAACTCATATAATTGACATTCTCATGGCAAGTAATTGACATTCATAGCTGCTGCAACCTCAAAATGTGTGTGTGAAAATGACAAGACGAGATACTATCCGAAGAATCCGAACATGGTGGGAACATAGATTTTGTGCGTGTTGTACTATGTCCTACTCACAACTAAACACTTCAATTAATTCTTCATTTTTTCTTGTCCTGTTTCGCACAAGTAGCTGACGTAGCACATGAAGAGGTTGACGAGGATGTTATGCATAGTATCCGTGCGGGATGGTTAAAATAGAGGTTCGCTTCGGGAGTGATAAGAAATTGTCTTCGTAAGCTTAAAAGACAAGTTTTACAGAGTGACAGTCCGATCAGCTATGCTTTATCGAGTATAGTGTTGGCCTGATAAAAACTTTCACATTCAAAAATTGAAGGTGGCGGAGATGAGGATGTTGAGATGAATGTGTGGACTTACTAGAATAAATAAGGTTAGAAATGAGATTATTCGAGAGAAAGCGAGAGTGACTTTGGAGGAAGACAAGATGCGAGAAGTGGAATTGAGATGGTTTGGATATATGATGCGAGAAGTGTGAGAGGCTCACTATGTATGGTTTCAGACGAGACAGAGGTACGTCGAAGAAATATTGAAGGGAAGTGAGTAGACATGATATGGAACAGTTATGACTTACAGAGGACATGACAGTTGATATGAAGGTATGGAGGATGTGGATTAAGGTAGAGGGTTAGTGAGTCGGAGTGCGTCCATATTAGTAGGAAAGAATGTTTTGTTTGTCGATATACATGTAGTCATAGTTTTATGTATGTGTCTTGTAGTTACTTATTCGTGGTGTTTTGATGATATTTGAGATTTCGAATAGATAATTTATAGTATTACTTTGTGAGTGTCTTTTTTGTAATTATTATCTAGTAGTGTGCTACCTCATTTTATTACTAGTATTTATGTTTTCTACTTGTTATAATATTATTTTTCATGAGCCGGAGATCTATGGAGACAGTCTCTCTGCTTCAATCTGGGGTAGCAGTATGGACTGCGTATACTTTATCTCTCCAGACTCTACTTTATTGAAATACACTGAGTATATTGTTGTCAAATGTTTGAGTGAACTATTTTATCTTGTCCTACATGATTATTTCACAGGAATTGCAACTCAAATGATGCGTATAACTACCTATTCAATTTTAAATAAATTTAAATGTATTTGTATACACTCCCATAATTTGATGACATAAATATTAACTAACGTCAAATTAAAAGGCATTCTTATTTCTTATGTGTTATATCAAATAATTATTTTTATAAGTTGAAGCGTTCGACCAAAAAAATAAATGATAGTTGAGTTTTCAAAGTTAAAATACTGTATTTACTTATAGGTTGATGCCAATTGAAATTCTTAGTTATATCGAAAGTGTTTAATTTTTCAAATAAAATTAAAAATAGAAAACAAAAATTATCCTAGTATTAATAGTAGGATAAATAAAATGAAAAATAAATAATTAATTATATATATTAATTTTTTACTATATGCACAAATAAATTGGACTCCATCCTATCTATTTTAAACTTGTCACATTTTTATTTAAACATACCTAAAAAAGCTATGTATTTTAATTATTATTCTTAAAAAATGTATTTTGATTATTATACTCTTATTTATTATTTTAAAAATAAAAAAAAGGTTTAATTAAGGTCTATTTTCCATTTTCAAGGGCCCTTCTTTTTCTTGATATCTATGAATATCTCCATTTTTTGAAAACTTTGCAAGAATTAGAGATCTGGGTTACTTCTACTGCTGGAGTTTCATACACAAAATAGGTAAAAATGGAACCTTTGTATGTTTTAAAGTTTTCTTTGAGCCTGTGCACTTGCTTTAGTATTCAAAGTTAGCATCTTTTGGTTGATGATTTACTATATTGTGAAAAAAGTTTCATTCTTTATCCACTTTATATGAAATTATAGTTAATATTGATAACTAACACACACCCCCCCCCCCAACACACACACACAACCAAGCAGCAAACCTTTTATTAGGTTTTCTGTAACATAATTTGTGGTGTTCTTTAAGGTTGTGGCCTAGTGGTCAATGAAGTGAGTTGAGTACTATGAGGTCGCAGGTTCAAATCTGACAAATACCAGGTGATTGTTTTTCAAGCCTTGGTGGACAGAGTTACCTGGTACGTATCTGTTATTGGTGGGAGCTGGGAGGTAGTAGGTATTCCGTGGAATTAGTTGGTTACTGGTGGGAGGTGGTAGGTATCTCCTGGAATTTATTGGTTACTGGTGGGAGGTGATAGGTCTCGTGGACTTAGTTGGTTACTGGTGAGAGGTAATAGGTCCCGTGGAATTAGTTGGTTATTGGTGGGAGGTGGTAGTTGTCTCGTGGAATTAGTTGGTTATTGATGGGAGGTGGTAGGTATCGCATGGAATTAGTTGGTTACTAGTGGGATGTGGTAGGTATCGCGTGGAATTAGTTGAGATGCATCCAAGCTGACCTGGACACCGCGACTATCAGAAAAAAGAATCTGCCCTTTTCTGGGTTGATACATAGGGAATTTTTCAGTGTACAACTTCTGGAAAAGATTATCTTTTTTTTTTTTTCCTTTAGGCATTTCAAGCTTCAGTGTTTTCCATTAGGAGTAGTATTTCTCGCTATTCTTGGACCAAAACTGAGGATTATTAAGGTTCAGGAGTATACAAACTGACCAAGTTTTTCTCTCACTTGAGCGTAAGTGTGGTGTTTCTAAAAAAGGGTACAAATTTGTTATGAACTTGTAATCGTTATACTAAAGATAACGCTGGTAGTTGTCCTTCGCTGCTGGTAGGTATTTTGGGGGAGATTAAATTTATGAATTATTGCTAATGAGTGGTTAATTCGTCATATGAAATGAGCTTAAATGAAAGTGGGGTTCATATAGCGGACCCTAACTTGTTTGAGTCTGAAGCGTAAAGTAGCAGTAGCATTATTTGTTGTACTGTTTGATTCATAATTTCATATGCATGTCTGATGATTTAAGAAAAGAAAAAGATTTTCTTCGACTTGGATTTTTGGGGAAAATGCTAATCCAGCTATGTATCGACCCAGCTTATTCTTTTGCTCAGGAATGACATTGAAGCACAGTTTAGTTCAAAAGATAGGTAATGCAATTAAGGAAGTTGCAAGGAACAAAGGCTCAACGTGGTGGTACACACCTCACATGGCTGCGGCATCTCGTGCCATAACAGAATGGATCCCATTGGTTGATATTCTCCTTGAAGTCAGAGATGCACGGGTATGTAAAAACCTAGCGTTCATGGATCTTTTCCTTTAAATTGTTGCCCTCTAGGTGTTAGATTTACGTCTGGGCGAGCTTGCCAGCATTACTCCAGAAACGTCTTGTTTCGTGATGTGGTATTTGGATAAGATATTATGTTAGTGAATAAATTATTCTCTTAGACTTGTGTTCTCTTGTCAACAACAACAAGTGTTGACCTCTCATGACTCCATCCTGCATGATCTGTACATACCAATTTTGGCCACGAGAGGGATAGCCTAGTGTAAAAACCTTCATCTCTAACCATAAAGTTGGAGTTTTGCATATCAAGAAGTATGCACCAGTTCTGCGATAGACCATTACTTTTGGTAGATAATGTGCTTTTACCAGTTAGCCTGTCGATCTTCCAGAGCCCTTTTCTATGTTGAGCATAAGAAAATAATTAGACTGGTTTATATAGCATGAGCATAAATAGATAAAAGGAGAAGCAACAACATTGCTTGACATATTCACATAGTTGTCAGTCCCTAAAGGGTTAGCTGAGTGGTTAAGGCAATGAATGACAACCTGAAGGCTCAAGGCTCAAATCGCAGCTACAACACTTGTGGTGAGCCGCGTGCCCGGCTATTCTATCCTTGATGTATAGGATTACTCAACACCTGTGCTTGTGGGCTTTAGCAGACTGCTTGGTAGATTAGTTAAGATTGAGCAAGTTGGCTCAGACACCACCATCATAAATAAATATTTCATTGTGGGTATTTTGTTAAGGACTCAGTTATAATTTGACACGTATTAAATCATGTTCCAGTTCCTTTGTTTACGAGGATATGCTTGGATATCTATCATCTAATGTTTAATTCTTATTTTTCACCTTTGGTTTTTCTCAGATTCCCTTATCATCAACATGTGAGCTAATTAAGCATCTTTCACCTTCCTCGAGGCGCATTGTAATTTTGAACAAGACAGATTTAGCAAATAACATTCAATTAAAGGTGATGCATTGCTCTTCGCTTTCTTAGTTAGCTAAGGGCTACTGTTTCACTTTACAATTAGTCATCTGGCTGATTCCTTGATCCCCCTGTACTGGCTACACCTTTATATGATCACGGACAGCATACATGATAGCTTTTTTTTGGTTAGACATTTTTACTGTCCCTAGTTATTGCAGATTTTATGTCATATGTCATATATCCTATTTGCATGCTGCCGTTAACATTTATTTATGTTTGTTTCCTGCAGGAATGGCTGAATACTTTTGAGCAAAAAAATTGTCTTGTTTTTGGAGTCAATTCCCATAATAAGGATAACATCAAAGAGGTAATTGTATGAAAATTTACCTTAGTTGTTCATGTTTTAGTTTGCAAATTGTACTGTTCTAGCAACTTTTTTTCTTGGTTTGCTCCCGTGTTGGCAATTTGTTGTTCTCATGACGTTTGACCTAAATTCATAGGTTTCATATGCATTGGTTCCATATTTCTTGGTTAAATTGATATTATGGAAAGGTTGACACTGTTTCATGCATAAACGTGCAATTTTTCCCTATATAAGCAAATTTATTGGTTTTGACGGCATAATTTTTGTACTATTGCTGTTCTGTTGTTTGACATTAACACATACAGATGCATACCAGCATACATACTGATACTTATTTCTTAGCAAGGGTGACATTTACTTCCATATTTAAGGTCTCTGGCTCTCTGCCTCTCTGCCTCTCTGGTGTAAATGCTGATCTTTGACGGTACATAGAGGAAGACTTAAGACTATGTAGTGTTGGACTTCTTTGTGTTATCATACGAGGCCAATGCTCAGACAGTACCCCAAGTTGTAGTATAATAATACAACACCCTAGTGATGGTATGTTTCATCGTATATAAATTCTCCAACCAAGTTCTCTAGCTTGCATTGAATTAACATGAACTTTATGGCCTTTCGGTTGATTGTGTGCACCCTATATACTTGGGGTCTGTTTGAGTAGGTTCATCAACTTGGCTAATATTGTAGAGTTGGCATTGATATTGTACTAATGGAAAGTAGTAGGCGCTGATATTCATCACTAGTTAATCTGACAACCTTTTATTTTGCATGTGATGCTCATTTGCGTCAGATATAAATCTTGACATGTTGCAGATTTGCCGTTACTGAACTTTCTGCAAGCCCGAGTTCGAGAATTACCAAAGAATTACATTAATGCTTTTCGGCATTCCTAATGTTGGCAAGTCTGCCCTTGCCAACTCACTGCATCAAATTGGAAGGATTAGTGCAGCAGGTAGTCATTTTTAAGTACAAACTGTTAGTTGTTAAGTTCTTGTAGCTGTTTTCTCGTGTTTCCAGAAGACTCTCTCTCGAGTATAGAACTTATCCAATCCAAACATCCTGAACCATTCTTTGATTTGCAGAGAAAGGAAGATTAAAGCATGCCATATTAATCACTTCTTAATTGTTATTGTCCTCGTCTAATTAAAGTATGATTATGATGCCTTTGTCTCCATCTTGTTAAAGTCAATTAAATTGACATGTTATTTATAGTAGTGACAAGACTACTCATTAGTACAAGTGTCAAAAGTGTGACCATTAAATTGACATGTTATTTATAGTAGTGACAAGACTACTCATTAGTACAAGTGTCAAAAGTGTGACCAGATATCTTGTGTCCTTAACTATTTTCATCCGTCCATTTTTCAATTATTGCGGTATTGAATAACCAAAAATAGACTAAGAAAATTTCATCCTTATCACTTTATTTTTTTTTATTTTCCATCCGGTATTCAATACCGTATTGAAACTCGACTAATTCGGATTCGCATCAGATAGAGTCCATTTGGAAATAGTGCTCCCTATCAAGAATTTTTCCATACTCAGGGCTCGAACTCGAGACCGCTAGACTTTATTTTTTGATATTGTTCATAAAGGGATTCAAACCATAGGAATATGATTTTCAATAAAGTGTGCTAAAACCTTGCAATAAGTTTCCTATGATGTTCAAAAAATGAAAAAAGAACTTATATTATGTGAAATAATATTATTTCATATTCTACTTGTGAAAAAGTTAACTATAAAATTATGATATAAAATAGAGTCTTTTTTTCTCTATCTCACCAAAATAAATTAATAAATAAATAAATAAAAGTCGAATCTAGATAAAAAATTACACTGTATATATAAGGTAATTTTTATGTATGTGTATAGATTTTGAATCGCCTAAATACGAGATTGGTTTCAGCTGTATATGAGTTCAAAATTTACCTTGAGGTTTCGAGTTTAAATCCTCAATAAAATAATTAAGGTACGAATTCAAACATCACCATCATCATTTAAGAAAATTGAAATAAAGAACCTTAAAAATGAAAATGAAATATGCTAAAACTAATAAAATCCTTGTCTAGCACTATATAAACACATCAAAAAACTTAGATTTTTCTTTATAACAAAAATGGAAGATCATATTTTTTCTCATTTTAATGCAATTTTACTACTCATAACCATTACCCTTTCCTCCATTTTCATATATAAAATCACACAAAAATCACATAAACTTTCAAATTTCCCACCAGAAATCTCCGGTGGCTTACCGGTGATCGGTCATCTTCTCCAATTCTCCGTCACCGACAACATTCCATTGCATCGAAAACTATCCTCTTTGGCAGATAAATATGGCCCCATTTTCACTTTCCGGCTAGGAATACCGCGTGTATTAGTGGTAAGCAGCTATGATGCTGTGAAGGATTGTTTGAATATCAATGATAAAGTGTTTGCTGCCCGGCCGGGGAGCTTGGTCGGAGAGTATATCGGGTACAGTAATGCAATGCTTTTTTTTGCTAGTTATGGTGATTATTGGAGAAAGATTAGGAAAATTGTTATTAAGGGAGTTTTGTCTAGTAGTAGGTTGGAGAAATTGAGAGATGTGAGGGTTTCTGAAGTGAAAACTAGTATTACAGAGCTTTATATTTTGTTTCCGATCACCGGAGATCGATTAACGTTCTCCGGAGAAAATCTTGATTTTCCGATGACCGGAGGTGATTTTCAGGTGAAAGTGAATATTACTAATTGGATAGAAAAGTTAACATTGAGCTTGATAGTGAAAATGATAGCTGGAAAAAGCTATGGAAGGGTAGAAAAAGGGGGAAATGAAGAAGAAGAAGTTGAGAGATTTAAGAAAGCTTTAAAGGATTTTGTGTATACCACAATGGAATTTGTGTTATGGGATGCATTTCCTATACCATTGTTTAAGTGGATTGATTTTCAAGGGCATGTTAAGTTTATGAAAAGGACATTTAAAGATATTGATTGTGTTTTACAAAATTGGTTAGATGAACATGTGAAGAAGAGAGAAAGTGTTGATTTTGTTGATGGAAATGAAGAGGATTTTATTGATGTTATGCTCTCTATGATCAGTAATGAAGATTTTGTTGATGGTTATAGTAGAGAAACCACCATTAAAGCTACTGCTCTGGTGAGTAATGTCTCTTGCTGCTATATTTACATTGTTTTTCTTGTCTGGGAAGGTCTAAGTTGCTCGGACTCTCCAAAAACGTTGCGGGATCAGGGTCGGATCCTTCAAAACTGCACCACGAAGGATCCGACACAACCCCTAATGACATTTTTGAAGAGTTCGAACAACATATGTGTAGGCTATGAATGTTTATAAGATGCTTGTGCTTATGTGTTTATGATCATGATCTATGTTGTTCGGACTCTTCAAAATTTCGTTGGGTGTGTTATCTGATCCTTCAAAAGTAGTGTCTTTTTTGGAGGATTCAATATAACAACAGCATACCCCAGTGAAATCCACAAGTAGGGTCTGGGGAGGTAGAGTGTACGGTAATATTTTGGAGATTTCGAGCAACATAGATCATGGGTAGACGTTCAGTTGGTTTGCTCGACGTACAGTTAAGCCACTGAGTGTCAGCCACGTGCTCCTCCAGAATTGCTATCAATCATAGGTACAAGGGCAGTTAACTCTTTATATCAAGTTTCATATGGAGAAACTTTTTGTTCTGAAAAGAATTGTGCAACCATTTAGTATGATGGCAACAACAGTAACATACCTAGTGTAGTCCCACACAGTGGGAGTGGGGTGTGGGGAGGGTAGAGTGTATGCAGACGTTACCCCTACTTCAGAGTAGAAAAGTTGTTTTCGAAATTTAGCATGATGCCAACATAATGATGGTTAAAAGATTGTTCTTTTGTTTGTTTTTCTAGTCTTCTTGTTCTTAAATGGTTCTTTTTAACACAGAGTATGGTGGTGGATGCTTCGGACACGACTGCTATTCACTTAAATTGGGTAATGGCTACATTGTTAAACCACAGAGATGCCATGAAGAAAGTCCAAGAAGAGCTAGACACAAATGTTGGCAGAAACAGATGGGTAGAAGAGAGTGATATCAGGGATTTGGTATACTTCCAAGCTGTCGTTAAAGAAACACTGCGATTATATCCACCAGCACCTTTGTTAGGGGCCCATGAATCGGTAGAGGACTGCATCGTGCAAGGATACCACATTCCTAAAGGTACAAGATTGTGGGTCAATACTATGAAACTACATCGAGATCCTAAGATTTGGTCGAATCCAGATACATTTGATCCAGAGAGATTCTTGACTAGTCAAGCAGGGGTTGATGTTCGCGGTCAACAATATGAGTTCATCCCGTTTGGCTCTGGAAGACGATCTTGTCCAGGGATCACCTATGCAACTCAAGTGACACACCTTGCAATAGCTCATTTACTCCAAGGTTTTGATTTTAGTACACCATCGGATGATCCTTTGGATATGAAAGAAGGGGTAGGCATTACCATGCGCAAAGTAGATCCTATAGAAGTGTTTATTACACCTCGCTTGCCTTCTGTACTCTATAAGTTCTAAGTTAATGTCTTCTTTTTTCTTTTTCTTTTGGTTATGTATGTACTTTGTGGATTTTCTTTGTAAGTCGGCTATTTAAAGCTCTCTTATGCTTGAGAAAAGTTATTGAAAGCATTTTAATCCATTGAGAGCCATTTTAACCTCTTTTCGCTGTCCCATCTTTTTTAGAAAAAACAACAGCTTGCCATTTTCATGGTGCAGGCCAGAAGCATGTCAAGTATAAGCTCTTGCTATCAGCTCAAGGACAGATAGTCTATTCACCAGCCATGGATAGTCTATTCACCAGCCATGGATACTCAATCTCATTTTAGAGCTTAGTCGAACTCATAAGCAAAGCAGATCGATCACCAGAGCTTCTTGGTCTATCCTTTCAGTTCTTGTCCTGGACAAAACTTGCACTTGGCCATGGTTTGAGGACCAGTGCCAGCTCAATAAGAACTTTCACAAGCTTCCCCGAACCAAAATGTTGCCAATAATGCAACAGGTGAGTCTGCTGAAGGAATCAAAAATTGTTCCACGTCGCTTCAGGATGAATTATGTTCGGTTGGACCTCCTGAATTGGAGGTCAATAGGTGTACCACATCTCACAGAAAAAGTCTGGGCCATCGGGCGTGATCATACTATAAAGGCGATGAAACAACCCACCTCAACCAGTGTTGTCAAGCGACAAACATGGATCCAATCCTTCCAGTGACAAACATGGATCCAATCCTTCCAGTCTTTGTCCAACAATAAAAGCTTGCACCTTGTCTTGAATTTGAACCCAACTACATCCAGGGTTTTCTTCACTATCCTCAGCTTCATGTGACCAGGAGGTCACGGGTTCAAGCCTTGGAAACAGCCTCTTCACTCCCCTCAGCTTCATGTGACCAGGAGGTAACAGGTTCAAAGCTTTGGAAACAGCCTCTGACAGAAATGCAAGGTAATGCTGCGTACAATACACCCTTGTGGTGGGGTTCTTCCCCGAATACCGCGCATAGCGGTAGCTTTAGTGCACCGGACTGTCCTTGCCGCTCAAGTTCATCAACTCTCTGATCCTATCAGCTTCACCCCACCGGCCTCCGGCCTGCTTCAGCGTACATATTTGAGAGAAGAGCATAGTACCCAGGATGATGCGGCTGCAGCTTCAATAAGTGCTCAGTTGCCCAAGACCGAAATCCACATTTCCATGGAGTCGGCACGCTCCAAGTAGTGCAGCCCAAACATTGGAATCTGGTTTAAATGGTAGACCAGTAATAAGATTAAGTATAAATAACATAAATACCAACCCTTTTGGAAGTAATTACATTTTCTCCCACTTTTTAAATTACTTTACTCTTTCCCTATCAATATACATAACATAACCGATATATACGTAGCATTCTGTGTATATGTTGGGATTTTTGTAATATGTTTAGGGAGTTGGGATTTTTTGTAATATTGAAAACATAAGTTGTGTGTTTGTGTAATTTTTAGGCCTTACCCATAAGCCCAATACACAACAATCAAACTAATAACTTATGTATCATGACTTAATTAGTATATCGTGATATATTTAAAACTATTTTTCATTACATGTTATATGCAAATGAGATATGATACATATCATAGTATAACAATGTATCAGGACGACAGTGAGTCGTGATGTATCCATGTGAAATTAACAATTGAGATAAGTAGTAATTATCTCCTAAAATAATGAGATTTATGTTATTTACCCTAATATTTATGGCCAAATTGGTCCTAAAAGTTTTTATTATATATTCAACAAGCTCAACTATAGGTGCTCTCTAGTTTCTCTTTTTTTTCCCAACTAATATTATTCGATATCTGCATTAGAATCTAATTAAATTTGAATTCATATATTGCAGAATCTATTTCTGAGAGCAACATTGCTAATAAGATTTTTTTTTTTTTTCATTTTCAAAAGCTCAAACCCAAAATCTCGAATTTAAGGGGAAGGAATTTCAAACTATCTCACCGCAACTTGTTGATTGCTCTCAATCTAGGTTTAATGGAAAAGCTAAATGTTATGAAGATTGCAACAAATCTATGCAGAAAAATAATCATACAACTTTTCTATGTGCCACTTACAAATGGATTTCATTTTTAGCCATCATATGGTTTCCAACAAATTTTGAAGAATGAACACTTGCAATATATAATCCACCAAAATGCATCTAGAAGAGATCTCACATAATTGACATTCTCATGGCCAGTAATTGACATCCATAGCTGCTGCAACCTTACAATGTGATGACGTTTGTTCTTGCTACAACTAAATTGAGGTCTCTGGACTTTGTTCCTACGGCGATTTGGTTGCTAGAATAGGCAGATCATCCTTGGCTATTGGCAGGCAGTTCATCTTTGGCTTATCCGCATTAAGGTTGCTTCGGTGTATCATTCCATTAGCTATCCAGCTAGCTAGCTACATGGAGGTTGTGAAGCGCTAATACCTTAATGCACTTATATTATAGCAATAGTAGGACATATATCCTAAATCTAAATAAGTTCATGAAGGTCCAAATTATCAGGTTTATGATATTGTGCATATGTTGATTTGTAAGAATTGAGTTGATCTATGTTGATGATTTGACTTGGTATTCACTAGTGTATGATTTGGTGTGTTTGAGACTTGACTCGTACTTGGACGGAAGTGAAGTGTTTGTGTTTCGTTTTTTTGCACATAAGTTCGTATAATATGTGCACACAGTAATTCAATTATATATCATTTCATTGTTAGCTCCCAAAAACACACTTTTAAAAACATTATTTGTATAATCTTGTGAATTTTTTATTGACCTGCCTATCATTCAGAGTTCTTAAAAGAATATTCTGTGTGTGTCTTTGTGTATTGATAATACTGTCCTTGCCCAATACGTCTGAATTTTTTGTAGAATCTAACTTCACTAATCTAATCATGAACCTGTTTTGTTGCCTCAAAACTCCGATGATAACTTTGTTACAAAATGAATGTCTCAGTTACAACCAACTCCCTCTCCCCATCTATTTCTTTATCGAAAAACTAATTGTTATGAACCAAATTCAGCCCATTATGGATACCAAGGTCACTCAAGTAGCTTTTGGGCTGAGAACAAGCAACAGGGTTGGGTTAATTTGGGATCCGGATTGAGCAGTCAAAAGGAGTAGTGGGTATGTGATTCAAGAGGTTATGCACGTTATATTGTACTTAGGCAAAGTCTATGCTTCTCACTTCCAATTCTTCTCTGGCTTCTCATCCCCCTTCTACTTAAGGACCTTTAGTTGTCATTTGTTTGTTGATTCCATCTCAGGTGTGCTTCGTATTATCTATGACTATAATACATATTGTCCTTGTATTGATTACTTTTGCCATTATAATCACTCCATAATTAATATGTGAGCCAAAAAACCTCTCAGATAAGAACATTCTCTGTTACTCAAAATTTTTTGACCTATAAACACGCCCATCTTGGACTCAATCAACCTTAACCATACCATACTTCTGACCCTTTCCTACTTTCCGTACTTCTTAACCCCATGGTCTTTATTCAATACCTAACCCCCAACCCCAACCCCACTCCTAATCTCTATATTTATTATTCTTTTGTTTTTTATCGCGATATCGTTTTGAGGTCATATTAATTCCAAATAGCGTGAGAACTCTCATTTTAGAAGGTAGAGTGGTCTCTATCAAAGCTAATTACATCGTCAGGATTTAAGCTTGAAACATCTGATTGACCATTCTACCATAATCTTGAATCTCTATATATTTATCTTTTAACTGCCTCACTCGATGTCAAGTACACGCTTTTGAGCTTGACTAATTCGAATTCACGTCAATAAAGTTCCAAAGCACTTCAAATCAAGGAAGACTTTATATCCAGCTCTCAAATACATGATTAATTAATTTAAGGAGAAGAGTATCACCACTCCGTCCCGAACATGAAGTCTCTAGATATTTACATATTGAATAGTGAAGACTAATACATTAATTTCAATTGACTTTTTATAATCTTATTTTTCCTTCCAACTTGTCATTATAGTTGTTGAAGCGGACTACCTAGTCTTCTCTCCAGCCTGCCATACCACAACTTGTTAATTTCAACCCCCTCCACCAGCCCCTACCCCTACCCCCAAATTCATTTGCCCTTCAAAAGCCCCATCTCAACCAAAAATCTAATCAAATTCTTGAACCCCTTTTAGCTCAAAAATTCAACTAGCAATTCATTCATCAAGAACCAAGAAATGAATGATCTATTCTCAGGATCATTTTCTCGTTTCAGAAATGAAGATCAGTCACCAAATCAACAATCCCCCGGCATCCAAATGAGACAAACAGGCGGTGTCAATCTCGACAAGTTCTTTGAAGATGTAGAAACTATTAAAGACGAGCTTAAAGAGCTCGAAAGACTTCATTTACAACTCCATAATTCACATGAACAAAGCAAGACTTTGCACAATGCTAAGAACGTCAAAGATCTCAGAACAAAGATGGATAACGATGTCTCTGTAGCATTGAAAAAGGCCAAGTTCATTAAAGTTCGATTAGAAGCATTAGATAGATCTAATGCTGCTAATAGAGGTATACCTGGTTGTGGACCTGGAAGTTCATCAGATAGAACAAGAACATCTGTTGTGAATGGTTTGAGGAAAAAACTTCAAGAATCTATGAATCAGTTTAATGAGCTGAGACAAAGAATGGCATCTGAGTATAGAGAAACTATTCAGAGAAGGTATTGTTGAATAAAGTTTAAATTTTTTGCATCTATTTTATCTAAAATTGAG
The DNA here is from genome assembly GCF_002878395.1 of Capsicum annuum. Lineage (NCBI taxonomy): Eukaryota > Viridiplantae > Streptophyta > Magnoliopsida > Solanales > Solanaceae > Capsicum > Capsicum annuum. Next base: position 212,895,618 of record NC_061120.1, on the reverse strand, counting down.
TTGTTCGTGTTGATTATCTGAAATTGAGCATCTTTGCGGTAAGGTTTGCGTATATCCCAAACTCCACTTGTGATATTATACTATGTTGTTTACTTTTGGTTCACTCGTGTTCTTGCCGTTGGCAACTCGAACCCACAACCTCAAGGTAGGAGGTGAAGGATGCTTACCATCCGAGCGACCCCTCTTGTCAAATATGCATGTGTATGATCTTAAATTGAGCAACTCTGTGGTAAGGTTTGCATACGTCACAAACATCACTTGTGGGATTACAGTGGGTATGATATTGACTTTTGATTCACCTTGTCCTTGTGACCTTGTCGTTAGCGAATTGTTTTGTATTTGCTCGCTTGGTGACTCGAACCTATAGCCTCAAGGTTGGAGATGAAGGATGCTTTCCATCGGAGCAACCCCTCTTGTCAAATTTGCTTCTATATTATTTGAAATTGAGCTATTTTGCCTTTTGTTTGACTTTTGATTCATTCATATCCTTGCCGTGAGTAAATTGTTCCTGTTTCGCTCTTTCTCAGTTGATGGGGCTCTAGGTGAAACTAGTTGAGTTTACTTGTCCTAATTCTTCCAGAAAAAGGTCCTCAATTTTAGACTATGGTTTTATGACCCCAAATGCAAGAAATTCTTTTTGATAATGAGTGTCAATGAGACATGAAATCAAGACCTCTGACTATGAAATTATATTGAAATATGGAATAAAGCTAGTCTAAAAGTTCAAAATCAACAGGTACTACACGGTGACCGGAGAAAATCCAGATGAAGGTACACTGGATACACTGATATCCACTGGTCAAAGTGAGACATTTTTGCAGAAAGCGATACAGGAGCAAGGAAGAGGACAAGTAATGGACACAGTAATGGAGATTCAAGAAAGGCATGAAGCTGTGAAGGAATTGGAAAGAAATCTGAAAGAACTGCACCAAGTTTTCCTGGACATGGCTGTTTTAGTGGAAAGTCAGGGAGCTCAGCTAGATGACATTGAAAGTCAAGTCAATAGAGCTCATTCATTTGTGAGAGGTGGTGCTCAGGAGCTTCAGGTAGCAAGAAAGCACCAGAAAAATACAAGAAAATGGACTTGTATTGCCATTGTTATTTTGCTGATTATTATCTTGGTGGTTGTTCTTTCTGTTCGACCATGGAAAAAATAAGAATTACTCAAATCTCCGTATAGTTCACAGGTTCGAACCATGAAATTAGTCATTGATACTTGCATCGGGTAGGTTATCTGCATAACATCCCTTAGGATGTCGCCTTTCCTAGGTCCTGCATCAACACGAGATGCTTCGTGCATCAGATTGTCTTTGTTTTCTTTTTTTCATTTCTATTGTTTGGAGTTCTCTTTGTAATTAAATTATTGCTCAAGTAGAAACGGAGTTGAGGTAGACTTCTGTTCTATTTGCTTGTTTATACACATTTGGGTTTAAATCTAATCTTTTTTTGGTGATACTTTTGTTTCTTTTTTGGAACTTTTCAAAATTCAGAAATGCATGTGGCATGCCACCATAAAGATTCAAGCCTGCAATTGCTTTATCAGACTTCAAAGTACATGCTATATTATACTTGTAAAGTTTGATAGTACAATAATTAAACAAGACATTTAGCATGCATCAATAAATTTAATCAGCCAGTACACATGAGTTTGTCTTCTTATATTAGTAGCATTAGCAGCCTAGAGTTACTAGATTAATCTATGGCCCTTCCAACGTCTCCTGTCCGGTCTTGTTAGAATATTCCATGAACCTCTGTGTAGCAACATCCGATGAAAGCTTGTATTGTTCCTCGGGGGTGAGAGGTTGAGGTTCGCCGGACATTACCTCTTTAAATTTTGCTACAACGTCTTCAGTCCTTGTGTAAATCAAGCATGCTCGGGAATACTTGGAATATTCATCCGATGGGTGGTCCAAATTTCCCCATTGCAAGAGCTCGGCGACGGCAGTACAGCGCGCATCACTGCAAGCAAAACTAGGAACAATAAAAAGCTGAAACCTAAAGAATCAACACAAAATGAGGAAATGGAAAAACAACAATTAGCATCAAACAAAAGGGAGCAAAGGGTATTCATCATTACAAGCATTCATTCATCATTACAATCATTCATGTATTCTCACAATCGTTAAAGAATCACTTCAAGTAGTTGAGCATCATAACATACTTTCCCTTTCAAGATCCTTAGGACATTGCATTAAGCATTTAGGAAACATAGACCTTTATTCATCATTGGATCAAGCTTAAGATGTAGCAATTGGAAGTACCATATCAACGAAAAATCCCAAGCAAAAAAAAAAATATGCATTCAGTATTTATAGATGTCGAGGAGAAAAGACTTCATACAAGTAAAATGATTCATTGAGGTACTTACTCTTTAAATGAATAAGAAAATGTGCATTCAAGTAAAATTGAAATATCCCCCGGGTGAGTATGTCTCATCCTCTACGTCACATAAATCAGGTAGGAATGTGCTCAGTTACTTTTCTGGTCAACCTTGCTGATCATACGAATAAATTTACTATCTTAGGCACTGATTCATTATTAACAGTAATTCTAAAATCATTTTGCCAAGAGGAATTAACATTGTCAATTCCATTAAGATCCCTCAGTGATGGCTTCATTCATAGACCATTGGACAAAAATGGAGAAGATAAATAATGCCGATTATGCATAACAACCTCCACATTCTTCATTAATTAACAGTTCTACATAAGGATTCTTACCCATGAAGTGAATCATCAGTATCGTCTCTACCTTTCATCACATTGACATCAAGATTTAACCCCTTAGCTGCACTCTGCACCTCATGAGTGTCTTCATCAAGGTCAATCTTGTGCTTTGCTGACAGATCTATCAAGTCTCATTTAGAGAAAACTTGCTGGTCGCTTTGTCTGTCTACAGCTGCTTTTTCTCCTATTTTCAGAAACTTAGGACCGACACCGTGAACATTGCAGACCAAAGACCTGGACAAATCCTGTGTACTTAAACAGCAATATTGACATCTCAATTAGGACAAACATGAAATAACAGGCAGGTTTTTTTAAAATTTATTAGAGGACATGGTGCTCCAAAATGCAGTTAAAGCATCTTCCAAATGCTTTACTGCATGCTTTTAAGGGAAAAAAAAATGCTGATGTGACCCGCAGTTTCCCTCTTTCTCCTAAGGTGGAGAATTTAGTCCATAGACTAAGCATACCTTGTCTCAATATGTTCTTGTTACCCAATTGTTAAAGTGTTCCGCAAAAAAAGCTTGAAGAGCCCCATTCATTTCCGTCTAGATATATTCCATATAGTTTGTGTGGACAATGCCAACAACATGGTTTAAAATCTATCAGGCCAACGTTTACCGGGATGGTACCAATTGAGATGTTCTGGCTCCTCTAAAAATGCAATATCGGCATCTCTTGATGGGATAAACTGAGAAGTGTCTCCAGCTGGTATTATACTCCACCCGCCTTTGGGGAACTGGAAGGGCAAAAATATTCGTCAATAATCACATCCATCTCAACATCTTTGGCTGTCATATTATAATTTATTTAGCTGTTAATCAGAGACTACCTTCCCAAGGTAAAATGAAATCCTGAAGTCGACCTTGACGCCAATTCGCTCCTCAAGACAATTGCATATATAAAGCTCCTGAACTTCAGGAGATCGAAATGAAAGATGGTTTGGAAAAATTAGCTCTTCATCAGATTTACATAGCCATGGAACAGCAACATAACATTCTGATTTTCTAATTTGGCTAAGTGAGCTGCTCAGAATAGAAGATTTACAGCAGTTCCTGTAATCAAAGGAAGGCTAGCAGTTGTGACTACATGCCTTTTTATCACCTGATTGGTTCTGCTTGGTAGAATCTCCCCAAAATCCACCCTCATGACAATGACCAGTAGTCTGAACGATCCCGGCAATTCACAAATCTAGTTCATCATTCATAATTCCACCTTCAATCATGGGACCCTCCTCCTGATAAGGAATGTAGGAAAAGTTTGCTTCGACCCTTGCTGCGCAGAATTCCACAATCTTTTCTGATATATCTGCAAATTATTCAAAGTCCCAGAGAAAATGGTGTATAGTGTTCTCAGAAAATGAATGGACATTTAAAATCAAATTAAAAATTAGAACAAAATTTTGAAAAGAAAGTTTATTTTATGTTTGTATATCATTATATTGAGGATCTGCCACATCAAGCTTGATGGTTAAATTGTGTCATCCACAACTAACATCTGTCTGTTACAGTACATCATGCAAATGTTCAGCATCACCACGTTGGACATGTCAAGAATAGATTAAGGAGAAACTACCCCACTTTACTGGCTGAAACCTGCAACTAACGGAGCTACTGCAGAATTACACAAGATAAAAATGCTCTGAACTTTATGTGCAACAATTTACAATAAATACAAAACGAGAATATCTTTTAGAAATTGTATAACTTAATGCAAAGTTAAGCTAACCATCCTAGTTAATGTGCAAGGGTGGGCTATCTTTCCTACAAGATGTCCAAAAAGAATAAGTGATATGAAAGCACAGTGAAAGCACTGATTAAATATCAAAACAGGCAGTGGCAGAACCAGGATTTTCATTGAGAGGGTTCAGAAGTATATATACAAACTAGTCGAAGGAGGTTCAACATCTACTATTACAACAACAACAACAAACCCAGTGTATTCCCACATAGTGGGGTCTGGGGGGTAAGATGTACACAGTCCATACCACTACTTCAGGAGAAGTAGAAAGGTTGTTTCCGATAGACCCCCGGCTCAAGACAAGGAATAATAAACAGATACTTAATAGAGCATGGAACAGGATGTCAAGACAAAAATACGCCACCCACAAGGAATAATAAACAAAGAATAGTAAACACATTCGTAATAAAGCATACAACAAAGTATCCTAGTAAGAATAATACATCTACCAAGAAATGTCCTACCCCAACGACTCAAACTGGCACTAGCCTTCTATCCTAATCCACGCCCTCCAGATCTTTCTATTTAGGGTCATGTCCTCATGTCCTCAGTGAGCTGTAACTGCTCCATGTCCCGCCTGATCACCTCTCTCCATTATTTCTTCGGCCTACCCCTACCCCGCCTGAAACCATCCAAAGCAAGCTTCTCACACCTACGAACCGGGGACCCGTGCCCCTCCTCATCACATGGCCGAACCATCTCAATCGGACTTCCCGCATCTTGTTCCACCGAAGCCACTCCAACCTTTTCCCAAATAGTCTCATTTCGAACTCTATCACCCCTATTAAGCCCACACATCCAACGCAACATCCGCATTTCCGTCACCTTCAATTTTTGAATGTGAGTTCTTGACTGGCCAACATTCCGCTCCATACAACATGGTCGGCCGGACTGCCACCCTGTAGAATTTGCCTTTAAGCTTGGGCGGCACCTTCATATCACACAACACCCTCGAGGCGAGCTTCCACTTCATCCATCCCGCTCCAATACGATGGGAGACATCCTCGTCAATCTCACCATTCCCCTGAATCATGAACCCCAGATACTTGAAACTATCCCTCTTACACACCGTCTGGGAATCCAACCTTACTACCACCTCGTCTTCCTGCCTCACGTCATTAAACTTGCATTCCAAATATTCTATCTTGCTCCTGCTCAACCTGAACCCTTTAGACTCAAGGGTCCATCTCCATACCTCTAATTTATCATTCACACACACACCCCCACCCCGCGTCTCATCAATCAAAACTACATCATCTGCAAAAAACATACACCAAGGCACCTATCCTTGAATACGCCGCGTCAACACATCCATCACCAAAGCAAACAAAAACGGGCTAAGAGTGGATCCTGATGCAACCCCGTCAAGACAGGGAAATGCTCTGAGTCTCCTGCCGCCATCCTCACCTGAGTCTTAGCTCCATTATACATGTCCTTGATTGCTCTAATATACGCCACCGGTACCCCACTTACCTCCAAGCATCTCCAAAGCACCTCCCTAGGGAGTTTGTCGTACGCCTTCTCCAAGTCGATAAACTCCATGTGCAGATCTCTTTTCCTTTCCCTATACTGTTCCACCAGTCTCCGCACCAGGTGAATTGCCCCCGTCGTTGAGCGCCCGGGCATAAATCCAAACTGATTTTCCGAGATAGACACTATCCTCCTCAACCTCAACTCGACCACTCTCTCCCAAATCTTCATAGTGTGATTCAATAACTTAATACCTCTATAGTTATTGCAACTCTGAATGTCACCCTTATTCTTATAAAGAGGGATCATAGTACTCCATTTCCAAGCCTCAAGCATTTTTGCCGACATGAAAATGCCGTTAAATAATTCAGTCAACCACCTTAAGCCAGCCTCTCCAGAGAACTTCCAAAAATCCTCGGGAATCTCATCAGGCCCCGTCGCCCTACCTCTACGCATCCTGCGAACGGCCTCTCTGACCTCTTCTACTTTAAAACGTCTACAATAACTAAAATCACGACACTCCTCTGTGTGCTCCAGCTCTTCTAAAACAATAACTTTATCCCCTTCTTCATTCAATAACCTATCGAAGTACGACTGTCATCTCTTCTTAATGTGACCATCCTCCACCAATACTCTACCATCCTCCCCCTTAATGCATTTCACGTGATCGAGGTCACGATCATTCCTCTCCCTAGCCTTAGCAAGCCTAAACAACCTCTTTTCCCTTCCTTTCTCGTCTAACCCCACATACAAGCTCTTGAACGCTGTCGTCTTAGCCGCCGTGACTGCTAACTTAGCCTCCTTCCTAGCTATCTTGTACTCCTCCCTATTAGCCCGTTTCTCATCTTCATCCCTACTCTCACCCAACTTAGCATACCACCACTAATCCCCCGACGATGGCCGGCGCAGCCCCTGGAAATACCTCAAACCTTACTAGCAGTCTCCTTGATGCACCTAGCCGCCCTATCCCACATACCATCCACGTCCCCCCTGCACTCCCACACCCCCATTCCCGCCACCTTTTCCCCTATCTCCCTCGCATTCACCGGCGTAAGGCCGCCCCACTTAATTCTAGGTCTACCCTCCTCACATCTTTCTTAATACCTAAGTCCATCACCAAGAGCCTACGCTGGGTCGAAAGATTCTCACTCGGGATGACTTTACAGTCCTTACACAACACCCTATCCCCTTTCTTAAGCAGCAAAAAGTCAATTTGCATCTTGGCTATCGCGCTTTGAAAGGTGATCAGGTGATCGTCCTTCTTTGGGAAGCTCGAAGTCACCACTACCAACCCAAAGGACCTCGCAAAATCCAACAGAGCAGTTCCCTCCTCATTTCTCTCCCCAAAACCAAAACCTCCATGCACATCGCCAAAGCCTCCTGGTAACGCCCCAATATGCCCATTGAAATCCCTTGCTACAATAATCTTCTCGGAACTAGGCACTCCTCTCACCACATCATCCAACACCTCCCAAAACCACATCTTCTCCTCCCCAACCAAGCAAACACTACACATGATCAGAGTAGACCCCTCAATGACCAACTTAACAGTCATCAACCTATCGCTGATCCTCTTAACCTCCACTACCTGCCCTCTAAGCTCTTCATCTACTAAGATGCCAACTCCATTCCTACGCCTCTCGCTACCAGAGTACCACAACTTGTAACCATCCACATCCCTAGCCTTAGACCCTACCTACTTAGTCTCCTGCACATACGCAATATTGATTCTCCTCTTTTTAAGAATCTTCACTAGCTCTATAGACTTACCCTGCAGAGTACCTATATTCCAAGACCTATCCCGCAGCCTATCAACTCTAGCAACCCGTCTTCCTCTACCTCCCCTAACGTCGGGCCTAGCCCCAACTCCCTCACCCACCCTTCCCTCCTCCTCCACCCCCAACACAGGCCCCCGCCCCAACCCCCTCGGACATAACCTATCCTACCATCAATGCCCACAGCCACAACTCCCAGAAAAGACACAACGGCAGTAATCAAGCAACAGCAAGAAATAGAAAGCACAAGCACAGTATATAATATGTAATAATAAAGAAGAAGTCAAACCCACCAATTATAACTAAGTCAAGCAATGGAATAAACCGGAAATATACGACAACAGACAATCCCAACAAATTAAGCGCAAGTCAAGATACAGGAGATAATACTAGAAATTATACGAAGAATGAAATAGCAAAGGTTAGAAGTCACCGGGTTACGCTTGTAAACCAAATCCTCTTTTCCTGCGTGGTATGTTGGGTCCCAGCAAACTGATGCCGAAACTGGTCGCCGGGATAATTGGCCGGAGCTTCGTCGGAGTGCCTTTGGAATCCGAAGTTGTGGGAACCAGATCTGGTCGGAACCAGAAATACCGTCAGATGGACCCGCCGGATCGGTCGCTTGTGACCAGAGCTGCGCGCTGCCTGTGTCGCCGGAGTCGAGCCGACGGCAACCTTGACCGCCGGCGAAAGCACGAGTGGTTCGAACGATGGAGGGGGACAGGAAACGGGAGAGAGAAGAGGGTAGAGAGAACTAGGGAGAGAGAAGGGAGGGAGTGGGGGTTATCCTTGCCTGTTACCGGCGCTCCAACGCGGTCGCCGGCGTCAGCCAGTCAAAGGGCAGGGCAGTGGTTGTGGGTTTAGTGTATTATACTATTAATGCATAAAAAATATTTTTAACCATGTAAAATAGTATAATTTTTCGTCAAAGGGGTTCAGATGAACCCCCAGAGCAAAGGTCGCTACGCCACTGAAAACAGTAGTGTGGGTAGCATCTAAGTTGCTCCGACTCTTCAAAAATGTCTACAGATGCGTGCCAGATACTCCAAAGATAGGTATTTTTGAAGGATCCGACACGGGTGCGGCAACATTTTTGGAGAGTCCGAGCAACTTAGGGTAGCATCACTTATAGTTGCTTATGCTAGTGAAGAATATCTTACCTTCAACAATTTAATAGACTACGCATCAAGAAGAAAAAGAAAACAAAAGGCACTCACATAAATTAAATGCAAATTAAATGCACAGGTCAAGTATAGCAAACAGAACATGAACAACCAAGCCAATCAAAAATCAACTAGTAAATTTGTGAATCACAAATGAACTATTACCTTGTCTTATTTCCAATTTGAACCAGAAAAAATGGCCGTTACTGTCTAACTAATATGCCAACAATTCTGGCACATCAAGTGGTGGCACTCCAGCATATATGAAGAATATTAGAGGAAGGTTAAGGAGAAGAAAATATCTCTAGTCTAATTGCTTCTTCTTTTTTACGGAATATGGGGGGGTAAACAAGATTAACCCTAAGGGACAGGAGAGAAAATAAAGAAGGGAATGAAGAGAAAAATGAAATGCGTATCATTTTATTTGCATTGAACAACACTTTACCTTGTCAAAAAAAAAAAAACAATTGCTTGGAACAGTGAGAAAAATAAGAGAAAGTGAAAAGAAAATGATTTTCTTCTCTCGCTTATCCTCCGGTGGTCTCTTCCTAAAGTTTCCATCACCTCATAAATTACGACCAAACTAGGAAAGAGAGAAACGTTTTTATATTCTCGACTTGTCTCTTCCATTCCCTTCCTTTCTCAACTTCTGAAGCAGAGTATTAACCGTACGAGTCAGTCCAAATCAAATGCATCAAAACAATGGAGAAAAATAAGACACCAACCTTTTGTCTCTCCTGGTTCCTTGCAAATTGATTAATGGAGAAAGACAATATATTAATCACGTGGATTAACATACAACAACAACAACAACAAACCCAGTGTATTCCCACTTAGTGGGGTCTGGGGGGGGTAAGATGTACGCAGTCCATACCTCTACCTCTGATGAGGTAGAAAGGCTGTTTCCGAAAGACCCCCGGCTCAAGTCACGAGACATCATACAAACACATAGTACAGCACAGAAGCAGATGACGTAACATAGATACGGCACCCATAAAGAATATAGAACAGAGTAAAGCAGGAATGCAGGAATATAAAGCAGAGGCAAGCACACATATTCGTAATAAACATGGAACACGGGACACGGAACACTGAATACGGAATCATAACAGGAATACACCCCCACCAATTAATTCCCTACACTAGCGACCCGAACTGGCCCTAATCCTCTGCCGTAATTCGCATCTTCCAGACCTTCCTATCTAGGGTCATGTGAGACAAGACAACTTAAATAACAAGACACCACATAATGGTAAAGGAACTGAGAGACAGAAGGAAAGTACGAAAAGATTTACACTACTCGTGCATACTATTTAACACTGAGTTGAATATAAAAAGAAACCATCAATCATTTGACTTAATCCCACAACCAAAAAAGAAATTCCAGAATATATCAGCATGAAGATGAGGATATATTCAAGCTGAGGGTCTTATGGAACCAACTTCGCTATTTCTATGAGGTAGGGGTAAGGTCTGCGTACACTCTACCCTCCCCACCCCAGATCCCACTTGTGAGATTATAGTGGGGATGTTGTTGTTGTATCAGCATGAAGATGAGACAACCCATGGAAAAATTGACACCATTAGAAAGCAAATCCCAAAATGGAAGTTTCAAAAGTAAGAGAAAGGAAATATCAAAGAAATATTTAGCAATATGAGAAAAAATATGTACCACCTAAAGAGACAGAGTAGCGTTTATCCGAAAGGAGATAAAATTGCACATATTGAATCGGAATACACAGTATTCTTCATATAATAAGAGAGGGGTTGAGGAAAAAGAGCCACCAGGGTAAACTTTCAGTGTAAAACCATCTCTGGAGATGTAAAAAGAATCGCAAATGCAAAGTTAACAATGTGAACTATGAAATCTTCTTCTTCTTTTTTGAAATTTTTAACTTTTAAATTATAGCAGTCTTAAAAAGCATAGCATCTTTCTTAAGAGTATGTGTGTTAAAAGAATTGAAGAATCCATCTCTGAGGAATAAGAGCTCTTTTAAGTTACAACAAACAACAACATACCCAGTGATATCCCATAAGTGGGGTCCGGGGAGGGTGGTGTGTATGCAGACTTACCCTACCTTGTGAAGGTAGATAGGTTGTTTCCGATAAACCCTCGGCAAGGCCTTTTAAGTTAGAATTTGAATAATTGTTTTTAGTTTTAGGGAGGATAAAACTAGCTTGTCATTGGAAAACCTTTGCGACTGTCAGAGTAGCAGTACATAACCGCAAGCCAAATCAGTTTATTCATCAAAACCAAACACCTACCATATTTCTAAAAAACAGCAATAAAACAACAAAAGAATAAATAGTTCACAGCATTTTGAAATAGAATCCAATAAAACATATTTTAGAACCAAAAATTAAGACATGAGTTTTTCACAATTTTATGCACCTTCCACTCAAATAAAAAGCATAAAGAACATAAGCACGATGGAAATAGACGGTAGAGTGGAGGAGAAAGTTAAGAAAGCAAATGAAACTTGCCTGTTACCTGCCAGAAGTAGCTGCATATACCAGATGACTGACTCCAAACTGATCTCATGATGGCAAATTCCCCTTAAAAAGAATAGCCCACGAGAGTGGAAATGAGAAATCTTTATTCAGGCAACAGGGTATTAAAGTGCACATGAAGATCTAGTTGTGGACATCCTTGACTAAGCACACATATGCAACAGAATCACAAATAGCAAGAATTTCATACTTCATTTGTTGTCTGTTCTATCGAGTCCCTCTAGCAGCAATGAATATGTCTGGGAACTAAGTCGAGAACCATTTTTCTCCATAACATCCAACAACTCAGAAAATCTATCTACAAGTCCCCTTTTAAGCAAGCCATCAATTAGAATCTTCCAAGCAACTTCATCATTATTGTACCCACAATCAAGAAGTTGAAAAAAGGTTGCCTTAGCTTTATCATTGTTTCCATCATCATACAACCCACATATAAGGAGCCTGTACGACTCTAAGCGTGGTAAAAAACCTTTTGTAAGCATAGTTTCAAGAAATCTTTCTGCATCCTCGTACATCCTCAACTTGCAACAACAATTTACCATTGAAGTGTACATATCTTCACAAGGAAACATTCTGCTACTCTGCATATGATTAAGTAACCTCGAAGCCTCCTCAAGGCGTCCTTCTCTACATAGACCTATTGCAAGCGAACTAAAAACGTTTGTATTTGGAGGACATCCATGTTCTCTCATTTTATCAAAGAGTTCAAGCAAAGTTTCATATTTCACTACTTTCCACACATCAGCAATGTTAATGGAACAGGCCTCTGCTTTGAGATCTAGTCCTCTTTGGGACAAATGTTTGATCAAAACGGAATAGGAGTACTGAGAAGGTTCATATCCAGAATCAAACATACATTTTAGCATATCAAAGGATCGATTTAATAATCCTGCACGACCATAACCATCAATCATTGCTGTATAGGCCATCAAATCTGGCTTAACTCCTGCCTCTGCCATGTTAGCCATCATATCTTCCGCTTCTTTCAACTTCCCTTCATTGTGATATGCAACCAGAAAGGAAGTGTAAATGCAGACATCAGGCTTGTGTCCCCTGGAAACCATCAAACTAAAAACTTTGTCCGCACGGTCAAAGGCATATTCTTTTAGTAGTTGCTCAATCAAGATACTGTAGGATTCAATTGTGGGTTCAACACCACTTTCTGACATCCTTTCAAGTAATTGGGCTGCTTCTAGCTGCTTACCTTGTTTACACAACCCGTTAATGACCACATTATAAGTACATGCGTTTGGAGAGCAACCTTCCTCAATCATTTTCTTATACAATGTGAAGGCAAAATCAAAAATTTCAGCTTTGCAATGTCCATCAATAAGAGCAGTGTACATTGCGACATTAACCTTTATACCCTTCTCTTTTAGAGAATTAAAAAAGGTGTTAGCTTCTTCAACTCTACCTCTTTCACATAAGCCATCAACTAGAGTACCGTAAGTGCACTCATCAGGAGCCAAACCATTCTCCTCCATCAGTCTAAGCAACCTAAATGCACTATCTATTTCACCCTCTTTACACTGTCCATGAACTAACAAGTTAAAAGTGACGTTACTAGGAGACAGTTTGCACTCAAGCATCTTATCAAGTAGTGACATTGCCTTATGCACCTTTTTCGACCTACAAAAGCCGCAAATCAATTCATTGTATGTACGTACATCTGGGATACAACTTTTTGACTCCATCATATCAAAAATATTTAATGCAACATCAACCAAACCTTTCTTACAGTATCCATCAATCAAAGCATTGTAAGTCACCACACTCGGAACTAGCCCCTTTTCTGACATAACATCTAGTAACACTCTTGCTTCATCAAGCTTAGAGTCTTTACACAAACCATCAATTAGAACAGTGTAAGTATAAACATTCGGCTCACAACCTTTCTCCTTCATCTCATCAAACAAACGCAATGCTTCTGTCCTCCTATCCAATCGACACAACGCATCAATGAGAACCGTATATATCCTGACATCAGGAGAACACCCATCATCTCCCATTTCCAAATACAACTTCATCGCTTCATTAATCCTCTTATTTTCACACAAGCCATGAATCAAAATGTTATAAGAAACCACATTTCTTCGACAACCCTTTTTCGGCATTTCCCTAAAAACCTTAAAAGCACTATTCACATCCTTATTCTTACAATGCCCCAATATAAACGATGTATATGTGTGTGTATCCGGACGTAAACCACCTTGCAATATCTTACTAAAATAAACCTCAGCCTCAACAACATTACCCAATTTACAATAACCATTAATCATTGTATTAAAAGTATATATATCAGGCTTAATCATATCTTTCAACATCTCATCATACACACATTTCATATCATCAATCATTAAAAACCGCGATAACGACCTCAATAATTCATTATAACTAAACCCATTTAGCTTAAAACTCAAACCCCCATCACTACATTTATTCATCTCCCTTACAAAACCCATGACAAAAACAACATCTTCAGTTGTTCTACATCCTTTAATCATCGAAATTCGATACCCTTTAGCGGGTCGAAAACGGTTGTTTTTAATCAAAATACGCAAAAGGGGTTCATAGGATTGTACAGTGGGGGTGAAAGAAGGGAGATTTGTGAGGTAATCAAAGAAGGTACAAGCTATATGGGGGTTAAGGTTTGGGTTTTGTGAGAGGAAAGTGGAGAGATTACAAGGGGAAAGTGAAGGAATAAGGTTCTTGAACGATGGGTGTTTTTGCCAATCTGGATGTGAAAGGATGTTGATGAGCTGGGAAGAGAAATGGTCAATGGAAGACTCAGATTCTTGTGAGGCTAAAAGGGGTGAAGAAGAAGAAGAGAAAGATTTGATAAAGGAGAAGAGAAGGGAAATTGACTGACCTGAACGGAATGGAAATGGTGTAGGAAAAGATGTCCATTGTATCATTGTTCTTGGAAAATTGATTCCAAGAACGGAGAAGAACAGGATAAAGATCAAGTTTTGAGATTCATTAGAAGTGTTCATGAATTAAAAAAAAAAATAGTTCCATGCACTAAAGCTGTCGCTACGTACAAGTGTGATATATTTAGGGAGAAACAGAAGAAAAGGGAAATACGATACACTAAAGCTGCTGCTATTCCCAGCGTACAGGGTGGTTATGGAGAAGGAGAGATTGGCAAAAGGTGAATACAGCGGCGATGGAAGTTTTTGATTGAAAGAGGCGGGCTGTGGCGATAGTTTGCAGACATTAGAGGGGGCGAAGTGCAAATTAGAAAAGAAAAAGTTCAAATAGCCAGTTTTGGGACCCTATTTAAACATTTGGCCATATTTTGCAAAGTTTTAAAAACTTAGCCACTCTGATTACAAATACAAAGTAAACTGGATTGACGTCGGAATAGCTAAATTCACTTTCTATTAACTTTTGGGAAAAGGCATCTTTGCCACTCCAAACTATACCTAAAAAATCTAATTCATATCTAAATTATACTAGTGATCTATTACACATTTTAATTATAAAAAAGTGATACTTTTTACACCTTGTCAGGCATTACACCACTTGCATGTGGTGTGGTGTTTTACATGTGCTGTCACGTCAGCGCCACATCAACACCACGTCAGTGCCACGTCAGCATCATCCGAAAAAATAATAAATTTATTATTTTCATAAATTCTTCTTTTTTCTTTCTTCTTTTTAATTTAAATCCTTTTTCTTTCTTTTTTAAAAGTGAATTTTAAAAAACATCATCTCCTTCGATCCTTCTTCTTTTAGTTAAAAACTGGGCAAAGCCCATTTATTGATAAACAAACGGATTCAATCAGATCAAAGCAATCCGAATCCGACAAATAAAATCACTTCAATCCTTTCACTATTTCACAATCTTCACCATTTTTTGTGAAATTCTAGAAACCTACAACCCAATTCGATAAAATTCGAGCAAATCATAACCCAGACCGTAAAATGCAAACACAAAACTCAATTCTTGAAAATTCAAGAAATCCACAACTCAGTTCAATAAAATTCAACTAATTTACAATTCAATTCATGCAAGAAACTCATAACTCAACTTCATAAAATTCGATAAATTTAAAATTCAATTTGCAAAATTCAAGAAACCCACAACACAATTCAGTAAAATGCAAGAAACACAGAATCGAACTCATGAAATTCAAGATACCCACATTTCAATTTTGTAAAATTCGAACAACCCACTATCTAACTCGTGAAATTCAAGATACCCATAATCGAATTTTATAAAATTTGAAAAACCCACAATCTAATTTAAATTAAAATTGAATAAATTTCATCTAAATAATATTCAGATTCACAGAGAAATATCAATTATAAATTGAAATGTGGGTTATGGGTTCGAATCCAACTCGTATTTTTTTTGGGTAATTGGTGGAATTATATTAAATAAAGGTATGTCTTAAAGACTTAATACAAAACAAAAGTCATTACTGCTCCAAGCAGAAACTGTTTAAACGCTTCTAGTTGGGGCCAAAATTGAGTAACCCACATTTGGTTCTAACAAAATCAAAAGGACATAGCATTAATAATAAATTTCTTCCCACTTGTAATAATAAAGGAAAAAAAAGAAAAGGATAAGTGAATTTGTGAATTCATTAATGAATTGATGGAGGTTGAGAGAAGATAAGGAATAAGAGATGGAGTTGAGGAAGAAATGAGAAAAGAAGAAAGAAGTTAGAGATGAACATTAAAAAAGGAAAAGGAAAAACAAATTAAAAGGTAAAGAAAGAAAATAAAAGAAAATAAAAATTATATAAATATAAATCAAAAACTAATTAAATATAATTGATAGATAAAATGCAATTGAATAATGATATGTGTGCGTTTTAATCTGCTTTTAATTTCCCTTTTTGCTTTTCACGCGCCTAAAACGAATGTAAACAACACGCCTTAGAATGAGTGTCGCGGGGAGGTAATAGTTTCACTTTTTTATAGTTTAGGTGTATAACAGGTCACTAGTATAGTTTAGGTGTGGCTTAGACTTTTCGGGTATAGTTTAGGATGGAAACGATGTCTTTTCCCTTAACTTTTCAATCCGCTTATTTATTAACTCAATTTATTTTAATTTTTGTTTACAATCAATTTGGGATAGTTAATTTGTAAGTGGATCAAGAGCATGCATTACGGTCTTGGCTTCGTGTTAGTAGTGTAAGTTTGCAAGATAGTAAATAATTACAAGACTGAGATCGAAAGCAAATCTGAATGGCAAATGTAGTCCTTAGTTTCTTGGCTATGAGAAAATCTTAACCGTGATTGCTAGATGAATGAGCATAACAACAATAGGCAATTAAAAACCAACAAAAGTTATGGAAAAAACTTAAAGAACAAAGCTAAAGGCTTTTATTGCTTGAGGAAAGAGATGAGCCAAGGCCGTGTGTTCTCTACAATAGAGAAGGGATGCTTATTTATAAGGTACACGATTTGCTTTCGAATAATAGGAGAATGCCACTTGGTCCCTCTGGCACCGCAACCAATGGGCAAGGGGCACTTGCTATTAAGTTGTTGGTGGGTGCCAGTCTAGTATTACGTGTTTGACGCGGTTTTGACAAAGGTCGCCTATATTTCTGAGACTCTTGACATATTGTCCTTTTGTTTGTCCTTTCGAGCGTAGTCATTATCGTAGCTAGTCTCGTGATGTCTCCTTTCGACCTGAGATGGCCTCTAACTATCTTGGATTCACTTCCCGATCGCCCCCATCGTGGGCCAACTTCGATTATATACTCAACCTGAGCCAACCTATATCCGATAAATCTATGGATAAATACAGGTTTATATAGCCATTAGATGCCTCTTCCTAAAAGAGGCAATGGTTCATTCGGAAAGATGTATCTTCTAGAACAGTCAGTTCATTGAAAGAGTTATGTCTGTTCATCGAAACAGTGTGTCTTTTTACTGGACAGTCACAACGATCCGGAAAGACGCCTTTTTTCTGAATCAGTGTGTCACTTCGTCGAAGAGTTGCATCTCTTCTGAAGCAGCATTTTACATTTCTTTCTGCACTGCATGCATTTTAATGGAGGAGCAAAACTGTGTTGCGCTTTTCCCTTGTTTTTTGTGACTGTTCAAATAAATTTTATTCAAAAAGATAGATCTCATCGATCATTGTCCAAAGCCAAAGTCGAACCCGTGCGACGATGACGGCGCGAGGCACCTTTTGATTCTTGCCTCACTTACTATGTGGATTGAGTGTTTCATAATATAAACACTTGAAAGTTTTCTTCTCTCACTAATGTGGGAGAATTAGTAAACTTTTCACTTTTGAGTACACTTTTCATTTTTGAGTGTTATCTCAATTTTTTCCCTTCACTTAATTCCAATCATTTTCCATTCACACTTCGATCTTGAACCCTAACATAAAATACATTGGATATCACAATGTATACACTTGAAACACTTTTGGAAGAAATGAAAAAAATCTCTATACTGCATTCTCTTCTCTTTCTTTATTTTTTGTCTAATTTCTTGTTTATATAGTTACTTATTTCTTTTAACTTTTATAACATATATTTATTAAAAATAAATAAATTTAAATTAGGTTTATATAGTAGCATGATTATTTGTCATTTTTTTCCCATTCCAAATAGGCCCTCGTTCAAGCCCACCATCTTCTCAAGCTTGTCATAAAGGGCTTTACATCAGGCCCAACATTCTATTTGGGCTTTATAATGAAAGGGGCCCAACTATAATGCCACTCTACCATGGGCTGCAAATCTTAGAGCACCTTCTTAATAATGGGCTTTCATTTCAAACGGAATTCTGTATCTTCTTTTCCTTCTACTTCTAGCAACAACAACAATACTGATAATATACACAGTGAAATTTTATAAGTAGAGTCTGAAGAGGGCAGAGTATTTGTGGATCTTACCGCTACCTCAATATAGGTTGAGAGACGGATTTCAAAAGACCGTCAGCTCCCTCATATAGGTTGAGAGACGGATTTCAAAAGACTGTCAGCTCAAGTGTACCAGGTTCAAGTACAAAGAAGAAAACAATGGAGAGAACATAACAACTAATTACAAGGAAAGTAGTGCAATGCCTACAAAAAGGAAACAAGAACATATAACAAAATAGTGAGATAATTGAAACACAATAAACAATAGACAATGATACACATTAAAATTAAAGCTAGAACTATAATAATATGATTAGTACAATGACAAACACCAACAAGCCTAACCCTCGAAAAGCAAGACACCCTCCACTTCCTTTTACTCCTAGCAATTAAATGAATTAGTTAATAGTAGTTGTACAATGAAATGAATTAGTGGTAGCTATATATTAATTGCACGTATTTCTAAATTATAAATTAAAAATGGTACTAATTTTATAACTAGTAAAAAAATGCTATCAAACATAATATTATTTATGTAAGTTTTAGTACATGAATAATTTACCTCATAATCAGCTACCGAACAACCCCTAAATTTACTAGTAGCAACTTTACTGCATTTTGAACATGTAATCTATTTGTATAATGTTCTTTTTCAAAGTAGTATTAATATTTAGTACTTGTGAACACTGCCCTTCTTAGTGAATACAAGCATATAGCCATGTAGTTCAGTGACATAAGGTATAAAATTAGTATCTTAAATTTTATTACATCAAACTGCATAAATGAAAACATGTTATATATATTATAAATATATTATCGAATATTGCCATAGTAGGGGAATATTAATGAAATTAAGAATAGGATAAAGATCATAACCTATAAATAAAGTGTTAAAAGAAGCAATAATATATGAATCATTGCTATGCTTTGCTGTTTTCCTCTTTCACTGTTCAAATCTTTGCAGCTATATATATATTTAATTTTCAGAAACATTTTAAGTGTGGATAATTAACCATATTGTATCACATTTTATGGAACTTTGCTATATGACTGGTGCATTCAAGTTGAAAAGTACATCAAAAGGGCAAAATAATGAAAATTTATTATGATGGTGATATATAACACGACAATTTCCTCATAGATATTCCAGGTTATATTGTCTCCCCAAATTATTAGGTGTAATAGCACACAAGTTTTGAGATTGAAGTAACTGGTAAATTAAGTTAATGTCATGTGATCAGGAGATTATGAGTTCAAACCATGAAAACAATATCTGTCAGAAATGTCAGGTGTTACCACATATTGTGGTCCAACCCTTTTTCAAATCCTATACATAGCAGACGCTTTAGTGCATCAGGATTACCTAATAGCACACTAGATTTGAGATTGTAGATTATAATAGTCAGATCCTACATTCACTATTGAATGGTGTCTAAGCTTATAAAGAACATAGCATATACAGATGAATATATATGTACTGGGGCAAATGTGATATATGCTTTAATTTATTAAGATAGAAGATAGGATTGTAGGGATAATATATAGTATGTGATTTGTAATTTTATTTGCATAATGTTAAAAAGGCAACAACTAAATTTCAGTTTTTTCCTAGTGTTGTCCAACCCTATAAAATATAATATGTAGATTGGACAAAAATAAAAATAAAGAATAAAATATAGATCTTAATAAAAGTATGTGAGTCATCTTATTCATCTTTTGTCATTTATACTTCTCTTTTTTTTTTCATTAAAAAAAAAAATCAGTGGTCATCCTCAAAGTTAATAGATAATTGCCAATGTCAGGATGCTAACAAAGTTTTGATGAACTCATTTTTCTAGGTAATGCTATTTTTAAATAACTAATTGTTTTTTAAAAGATGATTTAATATGAAAGCATGACAGATTTGAACTTAAAATCAGAAAATACTTGAAATCAAATCTGAGATTTTAAATTGAAGTTATCTATTCATGATTAAAATCCTACATTCACATAAGCAAAAAAAATATTATCATAAAAGTATTTGTGTACAATTAATATCTAGATAAATGCTACAGGAGATGGGGTAATATAATGAAATGGTGGGGATGGAGCTGGGGTGGGGGTAAAAATGAGATTGTCGAAGTGTAAAGAGGACAAAATTAATTTGAAATGTTCCTTGTGGAGTTATAATTATTTTTTCAACTTTCATCAGAAAATTATTCTTCTCATTTTAAGAAATTTATTTTTCTAGAAAAACTAATTTTCAAGAATTTTGATCAATCGAATATGATGAGAAATAATGAAATGAAGAAGAATAAATGAAAGGCACCAGAGAAAGGACTGATGAACTTGTTAGTTACCTGTAGATAACTGATGGACTGACTTGGGATCTGAAAATATTATTTGGAAAATAATGTAGTTAAGGGTATCCAAAAGGTATTTGTTTAGCTGATCTTGACTAGTTCATCCATCAACTTAAAATTTTGAATTAGATGATCAAATTCTGTTAAACATGATTTGTATTTGAATTGTCAAAATTTATGACATGGTATATTTGTGGAAAAATATTGGTGAGCTCAATTATTGTAACACTTATCCATCTCTCTTGACTTATCACGAAATATACTATAATGATCACATGTTAAATATACTATAATGAACCTAATATGATAGGATTACATGTACATCAGGTACATACTATACAAAGTTGAGTTAAGAAAAGCACTGCCAGACTTCAAGGTTGATAAATTTTTGAAAAAAGATACACACAATATTTCAAACAAATCATATATCCAAATAGGAGAGTAAAGCGATGAATTTTTATAAGGTATATCTCAAGTTCATATGATACGTTTTCCATGAGCAGTTTTGAGCTCGATAGTATGTAGCCAAGGAACAAATTGGTATAAGTCAATTGAGCCATCGAGGACAAATAATACATGAACTTGAAATGTGACAATTGACTATCACATTTCATATACACTGTTTAATTATAATAGTCAATTTCATTAGATTTAACTGTCAGCTTCTTTCAATCAACTATGCTAAATTGTATTTTTTTTTTTTAATCTTTTAAATAACAGAGCATTTTATTCATCTTCCTAAAAAGTTAATTGAGTTACAAAAAGAGAGTACAAATATCCCTAATCCATCTGAAATATAAATAAAACTATCTTTATTACATAGGGAGATGAATAATGAATATACATGAGCCACGAGACCTTTGACTTGTGTTGAAAATTAGTTGTTAAAATTCTGGAGAGTTAAAGCCAAACTCTTCATGACTAGTACAATACTCCATCCGTGTAAAATTACCCGTCTCAAATTAATATGACACATTGATTAAGAAAAATAATTAATAACATGCTTAGTTTACTATTTTACCCCTATTAAATGATATTACATTTTAATTTGAAGAAAAAGTAATTAATGTAAAGGGTAAAACATGAAAAAAAAAATTGTCTCTTCTTGATTAATAAAAAAAGACAAGTAAAATAAGAAATCAAATTAAAAAAATTGAGACGAATAATTTGGGACGGAGGGCACTTCATTTCATATTACTTGGACTTTATTGATCTGAAATACCTTTTAAAAAGAATTCTGATTTTTAATTTTTATTAATTGCTTGATTCTCTCTGCTTTTTCTTTGTATCTTTTTTAAATGCAATTACGCCGTATGATGGTGTCTCTACTTGTATCAAAAAAGGAAAACAAACAAACAAACGAGTAGGTTACAATGATCATGACTCCGCAAAAATTCCATGTACAAGGAAAATTCGTATCTTTTCAAAGGGCAAAAAAGCTAGTAAATGTAGATGAAGATACACATAATTACTGAAACGCTTCCCAACGTTATTTCACATTCGTTTAGATCTGATTCTAAATTCTGTTTCAGAAAAGATCCGATGTAATTTATACGAATACAGCCAACAGATTTTTCTCTATATTCGATTCTTTCTTCTTCTGCTTAATTTTGAGCTTATATAGTTTTTTCTCAGCATTTTTTTTTACGAATAGTGAAGCAGGGTAAGTTTAAGTTTGTGGTATACTTAACTATAAATTTGTACTGCATATAGGTTTTTTCGAAGTGCGGTATCTAATTGATTTGTATTAAGCTAGTTTTGGCTAAATTATGTAGTTATTTATGCGAAAGATAGTATGAAAAAGAGGTAATAAAACTTTTTTGATTTACTAAAATGGTTAAATAATCCATTTTTTGGTATATGAGGCCAAGTAAAATGATATACGTATCCGTTTGGCCATAATTTTTATTTTTTTTTTTCAAAAAATTATTTCACTTTAGTGAAAAAAGTGAAAACACGCTGCATTTGACCATGAATTTTCCAACTCCAATTCCGAAAAATTATTGGAAAAGTGAAAACAATTTTTAATTGTTTTCACTTTTTTCACTCATACTTCTCTTATAGAATTTCAAAAACAACTTCAATTTATATTCATGGTCAAACACAACTTCATCTTCAACTCCAACTTCAACTCTGAAAAAAAGTAATTTTCATGACCAAACGGCGCGGCGTTTGACCATTAGTTTTTTTTCCATTTTTTTCAGAATTATTTAACTTTAGTGAAAAAAGTAAAATTAGTGGTGTTTGACCATAAAAATTATTTCACTTCAGTGAAAACTGTTTTTGGAAAAGTGAAAACAAGTTTTACTTGTTTTCACTTTCACTTCTCTCACAAAAAGTTAAAAACAACTCCAATTTATATTTATGGCTAAACATAATTTCAACTTCAGTTCCAACTCCAACTTCTACTCCAAAAAATTATTGTTTTCATGGCCAAACTAGAAAAGTATAAACAAACCAAAACAAGTGTAAAATGAAAGAGAATGGAGCAATTTCACTAATACTAGTATTGTATTAATCCAAAAGAAAGTTATTTATACGTATATAAATAATCTATTCGTGTTAGATATTAAATAATATGCTATGAATGTCCATGTGAATGCATCAAGGCATTCTTGTAAAACAAGATACACAAGGCAATCTTATAAAATAAGATGCACAAAAGCAATCTTGTAAGATAAGTTTTTCCACCGCCTGTATATTGGTTTGGTGAAGAAGTTTGCAATTTGGCTATATATAGCCTTCCATTGTGCATTGTAAGATATATGAAAAACAAGAAAAGTACTACTGCTATCTTCATTCTCTCTGTTAGTGTTATTACAATTAAATTTAATATTTTGCTTTAATTATTTAACATGTTACCAGTATGAGCCTCTGCAAATTTTTTTTAACAATATTTAAAGGTTAGTATTTAATTTTCTTAAATAATGTCTAATATTTTCAAACGCAAATTTAGTTGTCGTAGATATATCGGGCAAAACTTATATATCCCGGCCACGAGATGTAGAAGTACATTTAAATGCAACGGGTCTGACAGACACCATAAAAAATGACTATAAGACATCAAATCAAGATAAGGCTAAGGCCATGATATTTCTTTGTCATCATTTTGATGAAGGTTTAAAAATGAAATACCTCACGATTAAAGATCCCCTCATATTGTGGAACAATTTAAAAAGAAGATACGACCACCTGAAGATGGTCATTCTTCCACAAGCTCGTCATGAATGGACTTATCTAAGGTTGCAAGATTTTAAAAATATAACTGATTATAATTCTGCAATATTTATAATTAAATCATAGTTTAATTTATGTAGGGAAGATATCACAGACCACGACCTGTTAGAGAAAACATTCTCTACTTTTCTCGCCTCGAGTATGCTCCTGCAGCAGCAGTACCGAGAAATGAGTTTTAAAAAATATTCTGAATTGATTTATCATCTTCTTGTTGCTGAACAACATAATGACCTTTCAATGAGAAATCATGAAAGTTGACCTGCTGGTACTGCTTCATTCCCAGAAGTGAATGCTGCAAATTTTTGCTCAACTAAGCGTGAAAGAAGTTCTGACCCCAGTCGTGGTTGTGGTCGAGGTCGAGGTCATAATCGTGGTCATGAAAGGTATTTTAATCAGGGTGATAGCCTTGCAATAAACAATAACCTGTAGCACCAGCAGTATAAGAAGAGGGGGAAGCTCCTGAAGCAGCGCCAAGGACGAACTCTCAAAGTAAATGTTATCGATGTGGAGGAAAGGGGCACTGGTCGCGTACCTATCATACGCTAAAACATCTGGTAAAACTCTATCAGGCGTTCTTTAAGAAAGAAGAAAATGATGTTGAAGCAAACTTCCTCCTTGAAGATAACATTGAGCCCATGGACTTGGAAGTTTCAGATTTCTTTGCAACTCCTGAAGAACATGTAAATCACCCTGTATGTGATAATTATGAAATAATCTTATTATGTTAATTTTCTGTTAAGGTTGTATTAGTTTACTTTTCTGTCATTTACTAATCTTGTATACAAATAAAATTTATATAATATGTTATGTGCTAGTAATGTTATAATATTTATTTTGTTTATATTTTTATTTTGAAGAATATGGATACTCCTCAAATTTTATTTGGATCACTAATCGATCGTGATAATATTTGTGTAATTGATAGCGGGACAACGCACACAATATTTAAAGATGAAAAATGCTTTTCCTACTTACTTAGAAGAACAGCAAATGTTACAACGATTTTTGGTAATTCAAAATTAATTGAAGGCTCCGGAAGGCTACTATATTTCAGCCTAAGGGAATAAAATTAGTTATAGAAGATGCATTGCTCTCTTCTAAATTCCCAAGAAACTTATTGAGTTTTAAAGATATCCGCCGAAATGGATATCATAGTGAGACAATAAATGGAATGAATGCCGACTTGGCACTACCAAGAATGTCTCAAGTCAAAAATAAATGTTGGAGAAATTACCAACTTTGTCTTCCGGCTTATACTATGCCGAAATTAGTACAGCTGAAGTACACTTTATCGTAAACCAGAAGTTTACTGATATAAATACTTTTGTGCTTTGGCATGATCGAATAGGCCATCCTGGTTCAATAATGATGAGACGGATTACTGAAAATTCAAAAGGGCATCCGTTAAAGAACATAAAGATTCTTACAACGAATGAATTTTCATGTGCTGCTTGTTATCAAGGCAAACTGATAACTAGGACATCGCCACTGAAAGTTAGCTTTTAATTCCCTCTGTTTCTAGAATGTATACATGGGGATATATGTGGGATTATTTACCCACCTAGTGGGACATTTAGATATTTTATGATCCTTATTGACGCATCTTCAAGATGGTCGCAGTGCCTCTTGTCATCTCGCAACCTGGTGTTTGCAAAATTATTGGCACAAATAATATAATTAAGGGCGCAATTTTCAGATTATCCCATTAAGGCAATTCTCCTCGATAATGCTGGAGAGTTTACATCCAAAGCTTTTGATGATTATTGTATGTCAGTTGGGATAAGAGTTGAACATCATGTTGCTCATGTTCATACTCAAAATGGCCTTGCTGAGTCATTTAGCCTACAATTGATAGCAAGACCACTACTTATGAAAAAAAATTGCCCACTACTGTTTGGGGTCATGCTATCTTACATACACCATCACTTGTTTGTCTCATACCAACTCATTATAATAAGTACTCCCCGTTACAATTGGTCCTGGGTCCTAAGTTGAATATTTTCCATCTATGAATTTTTGGATGTGTTTTATATGTGCCAGTAGCACCACCTCAGCGTACTAAGATGGGCCCCCAAAGAAGGTTAGGAATATATATTGGGTTTGAGTCACCCTCTATAATTCGCTATCTTGAACCATTGGCGGGAGATTTATTTACTGCTCGATTTGCAAATTGTCGATTTGATGAAATTTTTTTTCCATAATTAGGGGGATAAAAACGTGAACTTAAAAGAGAAATTGCATGAAAAGTTTCATCATTATCACATTTTGATCCACGTAACCCCACACGTGAAAGTGAGATCTGAAAGATCATTCACTTACAAAATTAAAAAATCAAATGCCAGATGCATTTACTGATTTGAAAAGGATAACTCAGTCATATACTCCCGCAACGAATTTGTCTGTCCGAATTGAAGTTCCAAAAGAACCATCTTCTAATGTAATAACTTCTAAATCCCAAACACGTTTGAAGCGTGGTAGGACTTTGGGTTCAAAGGATAAAAATCCTAAAAAAAAGCGCGAAAAATGATAAAGATAATATTATAAAAGATTCTCCTTAAGAGACTCAAAATCTAATTAATCCTGAAGAAATCAGCGATTCCGAGACTCAAGTGAATGAAGAACTTTCAATAAGTTCTACTAGTGATGAGGTAAATTTAGATCGATCGAAAATTACAGTGGATAATATTTTTGCATATAATGTCGCACTAAATATCATGTAAGATAATGAGAACCTTGAACCTTTATCTGTCGAAGAATGTCGACGAAGAAAAGACTGGCTAAGATGGCAAGAAGCGATTCAATTTGAATTGAACTCACTTGCTAAACGGGAGATTTTTGGACCTGTAGTCTAAGCCCCAGATAGTGTAAAACCAGTCGACTATAAATGGGTCTTCGTACTTAAAAGAAATGAGAAAAATAAAATTGTAAGATACAAGGCACGCCTTGTTGCACAAGGATTCTCTCAAAGACCCGGTGTCGACTATGAAGAAACATATTCACCTGTTATGGATGCAATAACATTTCGATACCTTATCGGTCTAGCTGTACATAAAAACCTTGAAATTCATCTAATGGATGTGGTTACAGCTTATCTTTATGATTCACTTAATAATGATATTTACATGAGAATTCCAGAAGGATTAAAAATGTCTGAAGCATATAGTTCAAAGTCTCGTGAATTATATTTGATCAGACTACAAAGATCGTTGTACGGACTAAAACAATCAAGGCGTATGTGGTATAATTGCCTAAGTGAGTATTTGAAAAGTGAAGGCTACATAAATAATGTCATTTGTCCTTGTATTTTTATTAAGAAAACGACATCAAGAGACAACATCAGGATTTGTTATACTCGCTATTTATGTGGATGATATAAATCTCATTGAGACTCCAGAAGAAGTCCAAAAGGCAATTGAATATCTAAAGAAAGAATTCGAAATGAAAGATCTTGGAAAGACAACTTTGTCTTGGTCTGCAAATTGAACATTTAGCAGACAGGGTCTTCATTCATCAAACTACCTATATCAAAAAGGTTTTGAAAAGATTTTACATAGACAAAGCATATCCATTAAGTACTCCAACGGTTGTTCGATTACTCGAAGTGAGTAAAGATCCATTCCGACCTATGGAAGAGGGTGAAGAGATTCTTGATCCCGAAGTACCATATCTCAGTGCTATTGGTGTACTTATGTAACTCGCTAATGCCACAAGGCCAGATATAGCATTTTCTGTAAATTTACTAGCAAGGTACAGTTCTTCTCCTACGCAGAGACACTGGAACGGGATGTAGGTTATTTATCTGACCCACATAAAACACGATCTCAAACAGGCTATGTGTTTACATATGGAGGTACTGCTATATCATGACGATCAATAAAATAGTCTATCGTTGCTACTTTTTCTAATCATGCTGAAATAATAGCAATCCATGAAGTAAGCAGAGAATGCATATGATTGAGATCAGTGGTACGTTCCATCAAAGAGATATATGGCGTGAAGCTCGATATCAAGGTACTCATGGTCATATTTGAAGACAATGCACCATGCATAGCTCAATTAAAGGAAGACTTTATAAAAAGAGATAGAACGAAACACATTTCACCAAAGTTATTCTTCACGCATGATCTTCAAAAGAATGGTGATATTGATGTGCAACAGATCCGCTCCAGTGACAATCCAGTAGATTTGTTCACCAAATCTTTACCAACTTCAATCTTTGAGAAGATGGTATACAGGATTGGAATGCGAAGACTGAACCGATTGAATCGGGGTCTTCATCAGGGGGAGTAAGAATACGCATTGTACTCTTTTTTCCTTAACCATTTTTTTCACTGGATTTTTCCTGATAAGATTTTTAATGAGACAACATTCAAATGCGTATTTACTAGATCATCCTCTACATGAACATCCAAGGGGGAATGTTAGATATTAAATAATATGTTATGGATGACCATGTGAATGCATCAAGGTATTCTTGTAAAACAAGATACACAAGGCAATCTTGTAAAACAAGATGCAGAAAAGCAATCTTGTAAGATAAGTTTTTCCACCGCCTGTATATTGGCTTGGTGGAGAAGTTTGCAATTTGGCTATATATAGCCTTCCATTGTGCATTGTAAGACATATGAAAAACAAGAAAAGTACTACTGCTATCTTCATTCTCTCTGTTAGTGTTATTACAATTAAGTTTAATATTTTGCTTTAATTATTTAACAATTCGATTATAAAGTATAAAATTCCTAGACATCTCCATTTATAATTATGTTATGTATCTATATGAAGATGTGTCTATGTTTATTAGATGTCTATGTACATTAATTCTAGGTCAAACCCATCGACGACCCCCTAAACTTGGCATCATCTTTCACTTTGGCACCTCAAGTAGACGTCATTCACTTTTAGCACCTCAAGTAGCCATAAATTGTGTCACTTTGGCACCTTTTGACATCAGCATTGGTGCGTGTGTCTCACTCACCGCCAACATGGATAAAATGGTCAATTAATTTGTGTCAACTCATTTAAATTGCGACATCACTAAATGCACCTATAATTATAGGGGATCTTTAAAAACTAACAACATTTTACTATAAAACCCACCTTCTATAGCCACATTTTACATAATTACCATTTATAGCCGCTGTATTCGATTTATGCCCGTTGTATTTGGTTTTACAGATAGTATGTATTCATATAAAATATGAATACAGTCCCTATTTAGTCGCGCCAAAAATGAAATTCAATATTTTTAAAAATAAAAAAATCTCAATACGCTTATCTCGTTGAGCTGAATATTTTTCTTGCCTAACACTACCATTATCTTTTTTTATCTTTTTTTATTTTTTTGTGTTTCCCCGTTTTTTCTTCTTCTTTTTTCTATTTTTTCCTACTTTTATTTTTTTTGTTTCTTTCTTTTTGTTTTTTTTCCTTTTCTCTCTCTCTTTAATCTCTAGCTTCTATTTCTCTTTCTTCTTTCTTTTCTTCTTTGATTTTTTATTTTTTTATTTTCTTGTTCTATTTTATATTTTTTGTATTTTCAAAAATATGACTAGTCGAGCACAAGTCATGGATGATAACGTAAATTCCACAATTGTTTATCGTATTTGTAGTCACACCGCCATTTGTATTTTTATATTTATTGATACAACTATATTTGTATTTATATTTTAAAGTTCGCACTTGTATTTATATTTTTTAGGTCGCATTTGTATTTGTATTTAATAGTTCGCACTTGTATTTGTATTTGTATTTGTTAGTTTGCCCCATTTATATTTTATATAATTCACACTTGTATTTTAGAAAACTATTTTGTATTTGTATTTTATAACTGATTGCATATTATATTGAATTATATTTATAATGGTTTTATTGTGTTTGTATATTTAGATTATATTTGGATTATACTTGTATTTGTATTCTATTTTCTTCATTACATTTTTATTTTTAAGAAATTATTTTATATTTGTATTTGTAAGTTGATTGCATATTGTATTTAGTTATGACTATGTACAATTTATCATTTGTATTTGTATACAAACAAGTAAGTGCATTAATTGTATTTTCGTGATTCTAAAATATATAAATATGTAATGTATTATTTGATACAAATGTATCGTTTTGTATTTGTATATCAAAATTATCATTCATATTTGTAAATAAACAACTATCACTTGATACAAATACAATGACAAACAAATGAAACAAATGATTTTACAAATACAAATACAATATGTATTTGTATGTATTGTATTTGTATAAAAATTTGAGTTGTATTTATTTGTATAAATAAATACAACTAGTATCAATAAATACAAACAAGTATTCGTAGAAAAAAAAATCAATCGTTCCTTTTCAATAATTAAAAAATACAAATGGTAGTTCACACTTGTATTTATATGTTATAGTTCGCATTTGTATTTGTATTTGTATTTGTATTTTATAGTTCACACTTATATTTATATGTTATAATTCACATTTGGATGTGTATTTTATAGTTAGCAATTGTATTTGTATGTTAGAGTTCACATTTATGTTTGTATTTTATGTTTCGCACTTTTATTTGTATTTGTTAGTTCGCACAAATGAAAAGAAGGAGTGAAATTGAAAAGAAAAAAAATGAAGAAAAATGAGAGAAAAAGAAGGAGAAAAAAATACAAAAAGAGATGAAGAAAAAAAAGAAAAAGAAAAAAGAAAAAAGTGAAAAAATAAAAAATAAAGAGAAAGCAACAAAAAAAAGAAAAAGAAAAACTGAAGAAAAAAATACTGAAAAAGGAAAAAAAAAAAGAGAATAGTAAAAAATAGAATAAAAGAGAAAAATACATGAGAAAGACTATGAATTGTAATAAGAAATAATTAATAGGTAAGAGGGGGTTATGAATTGTAATTAATTGAAAATTATGCTTTAAGTGGTAATAAAAGTCAATAGTGGCTAATCCGGATAATTTTTCCATAACTATATTTGTTTATTTATTTAAAAAAAAAAAGGACTAAAACACATGGAATGGGACCAATTATAAAAAAGACATTTGTCATTTTTATTAAAATAATTTTCATATATTTAATTTAAATAAAAAATATTAATAACCCCACCCCCACGATATATCTTCCTAACCACCCCACCCACCCCATGTCATCTTCCTCAACACACCCCACCCACCCCTAAATCATTTGTTGCCACCTCACCCTCCCCTAACCCCACCCACCCACCCCATATTGTCTTCTCTAATTCAAAAACCCCCGCCCCTGCCACCCCCAACCCAAAGTTTTTTTTTTCTATTCATATATTTTTTTCATTTTCTTCCATACTCACTATCAAATTTTCATTATCACCATAGCATCACAATCACTAAACTCAACCACCGAAACAATTACCATTGAAATTGTCATCATCAATTTTATCAATTACTATCAAAGTCACCACCAACATCATCAAATTTACGAGCCTCCATCAATCCTCTACTACCATCATAGAACCACTATTATCAAACCAACCATCATTGGAATCGCTATCATTATTATCAATTTTATGAATTATTACTAAATTATTATCAATTTTATGAATTACCACTAAATTCTCTAAAATCTTGCAGCTCTTGGTGACTCTGTCACTGTTACTCGTGACAAAATCAAGATCACTGTTGATTATGATAACTGGTGGTTTGGTTTATATTTCTATCTATGTATGTGGATTTATGGAAAATTAGTGTATGGATGTGTTAAGAAAAGAAATGATGAAAATTTAATGGATTGAAAGAGTCAGAAAAAAAGAGAAGAGAGCTGAAAAAATTACAAAAATATCCCTAAAACACATCTAAAAGCGAGTGTGATACATTTTCTTTGCTAAATCAACAAAAGGTGTCAAAGTGACACAATTTATCGCTATTTGAAGTGCCAAAAGTGAACAACGTCCACTTGAGGTGTCAAAGTGAAAGATAATGCCAAGTTGAGGGGTCTGTCGATGTGTTTGGCGTTAATTCTACAACTGGAAGAAGTATAAGAAATAAAGAAAACAAAGAGAAAAGACATAAAGATATCGTTGAAGTTGTACCAAATTATTAAAAAGACATTTTAACTTTATGGGTGTCCTTTTATCCCATAAAACTTGTAAAGACTAGTGTAAAAACAAACTTTTGATCAATTTTTAGCCCAATTTAAGACTCAAAAACAGCGCGTGTGATGCACTCCCAATCGAAATTTTGACATTAAGATTGATTTTTCTTTAACATGGTTAAATTACTTTTCTCTTTGGTGAAAAAAACTCATAGAACTCATACTTCCTTTGATTCTTTCCCTCTTCAAGAACCCAATAAACATCCATGTCATTCTCTTCTCCTCTCCTTAGAATTGCAAATTAACCTTACAGATTTGCAATTTCAAGATCATATTTTGAATTTTGATGAATTTAAAGTTATACATCTTGTTTCAAAATTAATTTTTAGTATATAGTGAGTGAACCTGATGAGTAAAAGTGAATTAATTGATGAATTGAATTAGTAAAAATGTATCAACTGAATGCTCCACCCTTCTTTAATAACTTTGCAGCTTTGTTTTTCCGCGATATATACAGAGAAAACTGAACAAAGAAAACAAAGAAAAAAACATAGACAAGATGCAATATTTAAAAATTCAAAAATATTGGCATTATAAAAGCATATTGGAGCTCTCTTTGATTTGTGAAAAATTATTTTGCGAGACCAATACTTGCATTCATAGCACCCAAAAAAAATATGAAAAGATTTTTTTTTATGCTTTTTTTTTTTTTTTTTTTTTTGTATCTCTAAATCTGAGTTTTTTTTTTTTTTTTACAAGTAAATAATAGATATTATGCTTGAAGGCAATAGTTAGAAGAAGTTGATGAGAGGTCTAGATTTTAAACAAGCTTAAGGTAGAAGAAAAGATGACATCTCACATTCACGCGTATGACTTGCGTGATGATACACATGGGCTTAAAATCGGTCAAAAGGATACATTTATAGTGATCTTTACAAATTTTGTGGGATAAAAAAAATTTCGTAAATTTAAAGTGTCTTTTTAAAAATTTGAAATAACTTCAGTGGTGTTTTTATATTTTTTTCTCGAAAACAAACAACATAGGAACTTGTAGTAAATAAGTGATAAGTTTTTATACTTTTTAAAAGTAAAAAAAAAAATGATGGTTTTACTCTCTCCTCTCAAAATAGTTGGCATTCTTTTATTTTTTAGAGTCAATTTGATTAAATTTTTAAAATTAAATTACATTAGATTAATTTAATATTCTAAATTTAAAATTTAGATATTCAAAAATCATATGAATAATATATGTTGCAACATTTTTTTTTTCAGTATGAGTAAAAAATATAAATTAAAATATTGATCAAAATTTATATAATTAAATTTTTTTTTTTAAAAAAAAACATGCCAACTATTTTGAGTTTGGAGAAAATACTTCTTATTATCAGAGAGATTACAAAAGGCATTTAGCATTAACATAGCAACACAATAATAAATCAGAAAAAGTAACGAATGTGCCCAATATTTTTGTTAAATTTCTGAACAAAAAGCAGTTTTTAGTTCAATTACAATTAAATATGGTCCAGATCCAAGTAAAATCCCAGTCATCCACTTATGAAAATCCTCTCTTTTTTTATCAAGTAAAATGTTCTAAGCAAATACAAAAAGATAATTAATTAAAAAATATTTGTCCTTCTCATGAAAGATCTATCATCTAAGAAGAGACACATTTTCATGTGTAAATGAATAAAAAATATTTCACACAACTTTTCTAGCTAACTATAAATAATTACACTTAGCTTATCTTATTGGCATATTACTCCATATAGTGCACACTTCTTAATTTCTTCTCCACAATAACAACACCTTTGTTCAAACTTTGCCATAATTTTTCAAATTAATCATCCATTTTCAATGGAGATTAATAATTCAACAAGCCCCCCAAAAACCAATGTCATGATTTCCCATATCTTGGATTTTCCAAGAAAGGTGAAAGACAAAGTTGTGGAAATTGTGGAAAAAACAAAGAAAATTGGAAATGACGATCCAAGAAAAATTTGGCATGCATTTAAAGTGGGACTGGCTCTCACTTTAGTTTCCATGTTTTATTATTATAGGCCTCTTTATGATGGCTTTGGACAATCAGCAATTTGGGCTATTTTAACCGTGGTCGTTGTTTTTGAATTCACTGCAGGCAAGTTTTTTTTATGTTTTATTCCTATTTATTTTTGTTGCGATAATCATGATATTTGATTTAGCTTGTCTGCAGCTTAACTAATTTTATGCAGTATCTGTTAACTTTCACCAACAACAATCTCATATAATTTTATCCGATAAAGCTTAGACAGATAGATGAAAATCACCTAATATTTTCAACATACATTTTGAATTTTAGAGATATTACTTATTTTTTTTATTTGTTTTTTTAGGTGCAACTTTGTGCAAGTGTTTAAACAGAGGGTTTGCAACATTGACAGCTGGGGCATTAGGTGTTGGAGCAAAATATTTTGCTGACTTGTTTGGGAAAGAAGGGGAGCCCATTGTTCTGGGTTTTTTGGTCTTTACACTAGGTAGGATATATTATGCAAGTCAAAACATATTACTATTATAATCCATAATTAGCTTCATGAAAGAATAATGAAGAAAATATAATTAAAAAGTAAATTCAATCTCATTTTACCAAAAATAAAAAAAAAAAAAAAGAAAGAAAGAAAAAGAGAGGTGTGGATGGACATTCATAAATTTTTTTTAACACATAAATTTATATTTTACGTTAAAAGTCTTAACTTCAGATAAGCTCGAACCAAAAAAGCGACTAATGGCATCACCTAGTTATAGTGTTAAAGCGTGTGATCATCTAATTTAAAAAATTGAGCTTTCAGAAAGGATCATTGTTGAATTCTAATTTCAACTAAGCTTCAAATACTAAAATAAGAAAGTTTGACCTAACTTAATTACATCTACGACATTATTTAATTTTAATTTTCAATGAAATTTTTATTTACTTAATTATATTTTGAACGTATACAGGTGCACTAGCTACGTTTACAAGATTTTTCCCTCACATGAAGAGGAGATATGACTATGGGATCTTGATATTTGTATTGACATTCAGTATGGTGACCGTATCCGGTTATCGTGTAGACGAAATATTAGAATTGGCTCATCAACGTCTGTCAACCATTCTTATTGGGGCTGCCACGTGCATGATAGTTTCCTTAGTTATTTGTCCCGTTTGGGCCGGAGAAGATCTTCATAAGTTAATTTCTAGTCATCTTGAGAAACTTGCAACATTCTTAGAAGGTCAGTGAATCTTCTTCTTCATTTTATAGCATACTACTTAAATATGCGTTTTGTTTCTTTGGGAACATTCGATAAAATTGAAACGATACAAGAGAGTTAATGGTATGGGATTTGAGTATAAAATGATACACAATAAAGGTGGGGATTTTTACGTATTACGTTATTAAGTTACTAGTATAATTATTCACAAAAAAAGTGAGGCTAGTTACCTAGCTATAGAACGAACTAGACAAATTACTTGCTACAACATATGATATATACTTTATATAAAAATTTTGCAATGTCAATGCATATCAGTTATTCTTTTATTTCAACTTATGTATGTGATGATATTTGACTCTGTAAATAGTTTAAAACACAGAGGATTTTGGAACTCGTGGCCTTAAACCTGACGACCGTGACATTTTTGTAACTATAAAACATGTCACTCATGGTAAAATAAGAAATTTAAACTAATCTATTTACGAGTATAAAAAGATAAGTAATTAGGATTCTATTTTAACAGACTAGTAAAAAAAATAGTGTAGCAAGTAAAATTCATTTTGTGTGATCCATGTGGGGCAAAAAGAATGAAGAAATTAATGAATATACATTCTAATATTCTTTTGCAGGTTTTGGAAGTGAATATTTCAGCTTTTCAGAGAATGATCAAAGTGGAAAGAACTCTAAGGAAGATAAAAAGGGATTCCTTGAAGCCTATAAAACTGTCCTTAATTCTAAGGCCAGTGAGGAATCTTTGGTGAGTTAAAAAGATTTCATAATCAGCAAAGGGATAAATATATCCTCGAAATATGATAAATGATACATATATATCCCCCGTCATACTTTGGGTGCACACATGCCCCCTACCGTTAATGAGATGGTACGTATATGCCCCTCACAATAACGATAGAGACATATGTGTACCCAAAGTATGCTGAAAGGTATACATACCATTTATCATAGTTCGGGGGTTATATCTGTCCCTTTTTCATTTTTTTTTTAAATAATTAACCCAAACTCACTACCCGACCATTGAGAAATACCCGATGCATCTAGTTCACACATCACATGTTATACTGAAGGATATTATTATATTGTATGATAAATTCAGGCAAATTTTGCATGGTGGGAGCCTGGTCATGGATGTTTCAGGCTACGTCATCCATGGAAGCAATACTTAAAGATTGGTGTCCTTGCTAGAGAATGTGCATGCCATCTTCAAGCACTTAGTGGTTACTTTAATTCCAAGCCTCAGGTATATAAATATTATATATAGTACTACTATTTAACTTAATTATAATATAAAATTAATACTTTCACTAAGCATACTACTACTATATTAAAAAAAAAAAAAGTCTGACATGATCACGTATATAATTGCTTTCAAAATTCAAAGTGATATCATAATGGTGAAACACGATTCATTCCCAAAAATGGAAGGCTCCTCCTCCTCCTCCTATTTTTTTTTTAAGGTCAATTTTGTCCATATCGAAGGAGTTACTGAAGAATATTCTTAAAACAAATGAATTAGTGAAGAATATTCTGAATTCTCTAACTTAAAAAAGAATTATTTTTAGTATTCCATGTGTCGACGCATGTACAGTGCCGGAGCCACATTCAATTCAGACTTCAGAGTTCGTCCGAACCTAAAAAAATTATACTATTTTTACATGATTAAAAATATTTTTATACCCCTTGGTCAAAAAATTATACTATTTTTATATGATCAAAAATATTTTTATGTATATATAGTAGATGTTGAACCCCCCTTCGACTAATATGTATATTTACTTCTGAACCCCTCAATGAAAATTTTGGCTCCTCCACTGCGCATGTATGTATTATGCGTCATATATTTGTATTTAGTCTGCCCAAAAAAATGTTATACTTCATCGTTGAAATAATTTAAAGTCACAGAACTTTAAACGATTTGTTTTAGAGATTTAAATTTTCTTATACTTTTTTAATTAATGTTATACTTCATTGAAATGATTTAAAGTCACACAAATATAAACTACTTGTTATATAGATTTAAATTTTTTTACTTTCTTAATTTCCTTTTAATCAAACAGCGTCACATACGATTAAAACGCAATAGTTCGTTTTAATAATAACCATATATTTTGTGTCATTATTTTCTCACGGTAGCACCGTATCGTGAGTTTAAAAGTAGTATGCATGCAAGTTTTATCTAGTGATCAATGCATTTTTAGCTTAATTATTTCACCTATAATGAAATGTTACTTATTTATTCTAGTAAATATTTAAAAAGTCATCTTATAATAAGACAACAAATTTTCTACACTTACAAAAGAAGCCTTAAAGCAACTCTAAAATTATTTTATATGAGCTATATGTCACAACACACTATTACTTGCATAATTAGCTAGGAGGATAAACCATCTATATTACACTTGTTTAAGTATTAATGCGGTCCTTTCTGTAACGTGTTAATGCGAGATATTCTGCGCACCGTATCCAATTCTTCTTTGTTATTTTCAGGCACCAACCGAGTTCCACAAAAACATACAAGATGCATGCAAAAAAATGAGCATAGAATCAAGCAAAGTCCTAAAAGAACTATCAACTTCCATCACAACCATGACACAACCATCCTCCTCCTCCTCAGCAACCCATCTCCACTACTCGAAAGCCGCCGTCGACGACTTCAAAATCATCCTAACCACCACACAAACACTCTTATACTCCAACAAACTAGACCTTTTACAAATATTTCCAGCAATAACAGTGGCATCTATACTCATTGATGTCATCAATTGCCTCGAAAAAATCTTGGAGGCTGTTGAGGAGCTATCCGTTCAAGCACATTTTATGAAAGCAAAGAATAACGAAGTTTCTGTAGCTTCACTACCACCACCACAGCACCACCAGTTGCTCCACCGCGGAATAGTGAAGCCGGTCATCGATGTCGATGACATTGAAGGTGGTGCTGCGGTGGCATATTCCGCGCCGGAGGTCAAACCCCCTGCGGGGAAATAGGAAGAGATGTAAATATTTGGATGAGAATAGTAATAGGAGGGAAAGTGAAAACGAACTTTTTTGAGTAGTAAAAACTTTCCCTTCTAAGTTAAGTTGTTTTTTCAGTTAGTTTAGCTGTATCTTATGCTGTTCGAATTCTTTAAAAATGACGCTAATGAATTTTGAATATTTCAAAAATAATGATGTATTTTTGAAAAATTCATCATGAATGCGATATGATCTTTAGAGGATTCGAGCAACTTAGGTAGGTTGTATATGATGAGACATGAGTACTATGTAGCTTCTTGATAGAAGCAACTTTTTGTTATTTTTCTTTTCATTAAGTAATTTGCTTTTGCTCTCGATCTATTTCTTTTTTTAACAATTGTATATATTAGCGTTTATGTCTTTCTTCATTGTTTAACTTAAAATCTGAAGTAAAGATTAACTATTAAATTAAAAGATTTGAGTCTACTGGCAAGTGATTAATAGCCTATCGACGATATGAACATGATTATAACAAGACAAAATAGATGATAAATTACTTAAAAATAATGAAATAACAGTTTAAACAAAATAAGTCCTAAAACGTGCACACAATTTAGAAGGGATAACTATACAACCATTACAAGTAAAAGAGAAAAGTATAACAAAGTCTACTTTTCTAATTTACATTAAATCGAAGAGGACATTTTTTAACATAATTTACATTAAATCGAAGAGGACATTTTTTAACATACTATATGAAAAAGATATCAAGTAATTTGCTGAGAGAAATCAAAGCAGAGGACAACAAAAGATTTTCTTTTTCTTTTAGAAGGAAGATTGATGAGTTGATTTATTGGTGACTTTCTGAGACAACAATTATTGAGTATTAGTTGAGACTTTGAGTGAACCATAACATTAATATATTAAATGAGTGTAAAATGATGTACTTCTGTACGACTTGTACCAAAAATCTGTAAAGTAAAAATGGCTACCTAAGTTTTCCTTTTTGCAACACTAATGATGCTTACCAGTGGAGGAATAAATCTGATAAGGATCGCAAATTAAATTATTATAAGTATAGAAATAAAGTTAAATTACTAGTTAGATTAGGGTGCCAACTTTATGGCTAAACGCATAATTCTATTACCTAGTGATTACGATCAGGGGCGGAGCTAGCTAATAGTGATACAAGCTTCTTCGGCAAAAAATTATATCATTTATACAAGCTTAAAATTATTTTTCATGTATTTATAGCAAACATTGAACCCCCTTCGACTAGTTCTTTTGTTTACATTTTTCAATTTTGAACCCCTTAATTAAGATATTGGCCCGCCACTAATTACGACCTTGCTTCTCTAATTTTTGTTGAAGCCACTGCGAAATTACGCAAGGAAGAAAAATCTAATGCACCTGTGAAACTTTAAAAGGTATTTTTAGCCTCTAGGCACGTGTAAATAGATGATTATCAGCAACATATCAAATTAATAAAGATAAAATCATTCAATTTTATCTAACAATCAAATAAAAATTCACTAATTGTAATCACGACAACGGCATAAGAATGTGTGACAATCACATTTATAACTTTCTACAATGTTTAGATAAAATTGACTTTTTTCTTCTCTCACAAAAATATATATATATATATATATATATATATATATTCACTAACAAAAATATATAAAATTGTCAAAGAATACTTATGACATACAAGTTTTCCATAAAATTGTGACAAATTAACTAATTTGGACAAATTTTGTGACGTACATAATGA
Organism: Capsicum annuum; assembly: GCF_002878395.1. NCBI lineage: Eukaryota > Viridiplantae > Streptophyta > Magnoliopsida > Solanales > Solanaceae > Capsicum > Capsicum annuum. The sequence continues at coordinate 212,855,816 of NC_061120.1, read as the reverse complement.
TTTGTCACAGTCTCGTCTCAAATTTGAGACGAAATAATAATCCATCACAATTCTGTCACAAATTCGTGACAAAAATTATAAAGTTTGTCATAAATTTATTATGAACAGAATAATCTGTCACAAAAGTGACTTTGCAAGAAAGAGCAATCTGTAGAGAGAGAAGGTCCTTCCTCTTTCTAACCTTTCCTTTTCCTGCTGTTTTTTCTCTTTTCTGCTGCTGCTTCCACCGTTTATGGATTCCAAACCTTCCTACAAAGATGTTATCTCCAACTCCATCCCTCCGTTTGATGTCAAGGACACAAAAAATCGAAAACTAAAATAAAATTAAAAAAAAAGATAATAGGCATCTCTTTCTCAAAACAAAGACAAAACTTATCTGAATATGGAAATCGATTCTGGTGATTATGACATGCATTTTGAATCAAACATCCAGATCTACCCACATCAATCATTTCTCAACTTTTGCCCACTTATTGAGTTTGAAACTGAGTCATTGTTGAATTTATTCACTCTAAATTACTATCCTTCTTTGGCTTGTGGAACCTCAATGGGTTTTTGCCAACGCCTATCTCATTTTCATTTATTTCTCAGCTCACTGTCGACTTATGGTGCCCAAAAGGGTTTTCACCAATAAGATTCTCTCATTTTTACTCATTCATTCTTTTTTTTTCATTCATTTTTTTTGAAAATAATGCCCAACATATGAAACATCATGCACCCATAACATGTTTAGCCTTGACATTCTCAGAGATCGATCTAAAGGTCTTTCTTTAGTTGTAACTTGGCTTTTGGAAAAGGTTGGAAAGAAAGGGAGGCATGTGGCTAAAAAATTTACATAATATTAGGTGAAACATACAACTTTTGAAATCAACTTTTTAAGGAAATAAACTTTGCCCCAATTTTATTTCATTTTGGGTAATTTAAATTTTCTTTTGGTTGGACCAAATCCCAAAGTAAGGCTGCCTACGTATCTTGTCATAGCAAGAATCAGGTCAAACATAGTTCAGGCCTCTTGTTTTTTTTTTTTGTTTGTTTTTCTTTCTCTCTTTTTTTTTTCTTGACTTTTCTCTCTTTTTCTTCTCTTTTTTTTTAGAGAGATATTTTTTCCGATTCCATTTTTCTTGACACTTTTTTGACTCTATTATTTTTTCTTGACACTTTTTTTTTATTTTCAACTTTTTCAAATTCTATTTTGATTCCAAAAGAGGGGTACGAAAGAAAATAACATTAAAGCTCAAAAGGGGTTACAAAGGATAACACAACATTTGGGTAGCAGAATGAAATATTTTCGTCATATCAATCCTTAAAAATAGAAGAACATAACATGCAATCTGAGGGTGAAACATGAGATCATACATATCTTTTCAACATTGACCTTCACTAAGAACGTGCACATGTTTCACTTCTGTCATGCTCATGAAACATACAAGTCCACTTGTGTTGTACTTTATCCACACGAATGACTCATGTCTCTTTGGAAGCTAACTTTCTTTCATTTTTTTTGACGATGTAGATTATATATCCTATGATTGATCCCATTCAAAATGCTTGAATTAGATTTTCTAATTGATAATCAAGTCATTTTTTATTTGCAAAGCGATTGCTCCAATTTCATCTATATTGCGATTTGACTTATTCTCTAACTGTTTAAAATCTTTTGCTTATATTCTCAAATACTTTCTCTTCATCGTATTCAACCTCTTTATTCATTATTTTATAATTAGATTGGGTTTTAAAATCTGATTGAAAATTCTTCATGCATGTCATATCATTAGAATCGGCATAGAAAGAACTGTATAATAGAAAATATATAAGTAACTATTAGACACAAAACAAAATAAAGGAAAGTTATGTTTCATTAAAAAACAAAGATAGACAAAGTTTTAACCTAAAATACCAAAGTAAAAATCTGAATTACAACCTTAGAACGATTCAAATTGTTGAAAGACAAACAAACAAACTACTAAGACTCCTTCATAGTAGGGAGAGGAGTGACCTCCCAATTGTTAAACTTGACATCTTAGCAACTGGTTTGCTTATCAACATGACTAGAACTTCCATCACTGTCCAACACATTTTCTTCAACAAATAAATTCTGGATCCCCATGCTTAACTCATTATTTCCCACGTATTATGCATTACCGTGTGTTGATGAAGGATTTCGTGTGACGCTCGTAGTGCCAATGTTTTGCACTACAATCAATTTTTCTTGAATCATCCTTTCTATTTCTCTTTTCAAAGCACGACAATCCTTAATACTGTGACCCTGAATATCAGAATGATATGCACATTGTACATGAGAATCAAAATTTCTTGAATGTGGATCAGGAGTACACTCAAGGAGAAGAATGATTATGTCCAACTTTCTCAATCTCTGAAATAGAATAGCATACGACTCCTCAATTGGTGTAAAATTATTCTTTGACTTTCTCCTCTTTGCAAACTCCGGCCTCAATTGAAACTTGGACTTAGAAGTTCTTTGATAAATATGTGGGGTCCAGGATGATGTTGAGGAACCGGTGCATGCCATTGCGGATAATAAAATGGATGAGCATACAATTGTGCATTATTTAAAGGATATTGAGGAAGTGGAACGAAATATCTTGAATTTTGCAAAGAGGAACCTTGTTGCATGTGAGCATATGAATTTGATGTGCAAGCTCGGGATTGAGACTGACAATATTGCTGAGTTGGACCTCTTGATCTCTGTTTTGCCCTTGTAACGATAATAGGTACATTTTTTTTCTTCCCTTTTGTCCCTCTCAATTGATGGCAATATCGTCCCAAGTGTTTTATAGAATCCTCGTACTCATCATGTTTCTCAAATTTTGATATCTCAAGGCTTGGAGGAAGGTTAACACTTGAATACATGTCCCCGTCTTTATATGCAACATCTTCATAATTCGCAATTTCTTGAGAAATTTTCGTAGCCTTTTCTGTGCTCTTCATTTTCTTAGCCATTTTCTCTTGCTCTTCTGTCATGTCAAACTTCTTAGTAAGAAATTTTGGTGGTCCAACTAACATAGATGTGGGTTCAGGAGTATAATAGTGATCATCAAGAGTGTTAAACATCGACTTACTAGCAGATTGGGGAGGCACAATCATCGGATCAAAAACTAGGTGGAAACCTCAGTAGAGGATGGAGCAACAAAAGCAGAGACTATAAGTGGTGCTATGGATGTGCTAGATTTATACTGAAGATCTAGAGAATGAGTGATTGAAACATTGAGATTTTTTTGGCTTGGAATAGATTCTGGGGCATGTTGTGGCGCATAACCAACAACAGAAAATTGACCTTGCAATTTTGGTAAAAAACTCAAGGTATTTGTAGGGTTAATAGTGGAAAATGGTGGAGAAGGCATCCCGCTGGCCCAAGCTCAATACATTTCCAACATTTGTTTCCTCAAAGTCACAATCTCTTGTTTTAACCTCTCATTTTCCTGACCCTTTGTCTAATCTATGATTTCATTTTCTATATTCTTGCTGGACATGACTCTTTCTCCTGAATTTGGTGTAATATGAGGGACTAGCCAAAATACCATAAACCAACCACCTTAAATTAACTGTTTAAGAAATAACAAAGGCGTCAGAATGCAATGTTTTTTTAAAAACTCTTTTCTTTTATCTTCTTTTTGAAAAGATCACCAAACCCCAGAAGGGATGCCTACGTATCTCACTAAGATGAGAATCAGGTGTGCGTAGTTCTCGAAAATTGGAGATACGAAGAAATATACCTTTTTTTTATTTTTTGAATAATGAGAAATTTATTTACTTATTAAATAATATTTTTTATTTTTGAAAAGGAAAGACAACCATTTTTTTAAAAGATTACCGAATACATTAAGGACTGCCTACGTATCTCAATAAAATGAGAATCAGGTGTGCGTAGTTCTTGAAGCTAGAGATATGAAGAAACACATTTTCTTATAATTTGAGAAATGGGAAAGATTTTTTTTATTATTATTATTTTTATTTTTAAATTTAAAAATAATGATAAAAACATATTTTTTATATTCGAAAATAAATTAATTTATTTTTATATACATATCAAAAACTCTTTTTTTTTATTTATTTAGAACGAAACACAAATAAATTTTTTCTTTCTTTAAAATCACCGAATCCATGAAGGACTATCTACGTATCTCAATAAGATGAGAATCAGGTGTGCGTAGTTCTTGAAAATTATGTCGTACAAAACTCAGCCTCAAGACCCCTAAAAGTTCAAGGCTGTTAAGATATATATATATATATATATATATATATATATATATATTATTTTGTAAAAATTTTGCCTCATGATCCCTAAAGATTCAGGGCTATTGAAATACATATATATATTTTTTTGGTAAAACCTTAGCCTCATGATCCCTAAAGATTCAGGGCTATTAAGATATATATAAAAATTGGACCTGAGAATTAGAAAAATAATTATGAAAGTAATCATATTTTTAAAATATTTTTCAATAAATCTATGAATAATTTTTCAAAAGATAGGGTCGTCTCCTGGAAAGGACTTCCTACGTATCCCACTAAAGAGTGAGAATCAGACCCTTCTAGCTCATAAAGACTGTAAAACAATGTTACTAAAAATTTTCCTTCTTTTCTTTTATTTTTTTTTTGAAAAAATGATTCACTAAACGTGAGGATAATTTAGTTTCTTGCATTTTAAAATTGCCTAAAGCTGATCAACAAACAAATAGCCTTCCAAACAAATGTCAAAAGAGCACGTAGGATGCACATAATGGTCTTTATAAAGTAGGTTATCTGTCCTAAACAGACCCGGCTTCTGTGTCAAGTCCCGCTAAGTCAAATGCATATGATGCAAATAAAGCGGCACCTAATAGGGATAACCTGATTTTGGGTTTCCAGTTCTTCTAAGTTTAAGCCTAATAGGGATAGCTGTCTAGACTGGCTTACCCGAGTGGACACTCGAGTCGGGGAGGGATAACTTGGTCGGTAGCAGGGCAACACTGCCTTCGTTGCCGATCCGAACCCCGCCTAACATGTGTGACTAACTGACTATAATCCTTCACCAGGTGCCTTGACACTCCGGCTATCTCAAAAAGAAAGTTAGGATGCATACGCTGCATTCCTTCTATCCTATTTCAAAGACTTGGAGGGGTGCGCGAGAGAAGACAGTTTATAAAATAGTCAACAATATCAAAGCGGAAAATAAGCGATAAATAGCACATAAGGCCAACAAACAGAAAATATAACAATAATTAAAGCAAGTAAAGTCAATATCAAAAGTTCTAATTCTAATTATTCCCTAGCAGAGTCGCCAGAGATGTACACCCTATTTTATCCCAAAGAGGATCGAAGTCGAAGTTTTTTTCCAATTAAAGTGACCGTTTTGAATAGAAATTATTTTTATCATTTTTAGAGTCGCCACTTGAAATTGAGTTATGGTGTTCCAAGTCACCTTATTAAATCTCTAATCAAAAGGAAATGACTCTTATTATGGTCTGCGAAAACAGAAGACCGGGTAAGCAATTCTGTTGACCGAGGGGAAGGTGTAAGGCACCCCTCGAGTCCCGTAGGTCTAGCACGGTCACTTTATTGATTTATCTTGACTTAAATTATCTTAATAAATAATGTTAAGGCCTAAAATCGCTCATTTTTAATGTATTAAAAACTGGTTTATTATCTTAATAAATAAATCAATGAAAAGTTAATTCTTAGAAAAATATTTGCCAAGGTGCATTATTGCATCCTTAAAATTTTTTAAATGTCTCAATGATGCGTACGTCGCGTTTTTAATTGAGACGAATATTTTAAATATATTTAAAATTTACCTAGCATTTAAAAGTTTTGATATTTATCTATTCAATGTGCTATTGCTATTTAATCTTATATATAAAAACTTAACAATATTTATTAAAGCGATTTTAAAATAAAATTAATTATTTTATACTTTTTAGTATTTAAAAGTCTTGCCTATTTGAATCATTACCTAAATAATATATTTAAGTAAAATTCATTTAAGAATATTATTTAATTTAACAAAAACTAACTGTCCAAATTTTTTAATAACAAAAATAAATAATAAATAAAGAATGAAAATAATACAAATTACATATTACATATTTCCAAGTGAACCAAAATTTACAGAAATTAACTTAATGATTATGATTTTCAAATAACACACGAGAGTCAATTTTAGTCAAAAACAAACTACTAAGAGACCATAATTAAAAAAAAAACTTTTTTTTTAAAAATAATATAGTATACATGCATGTGTTCCAACTTGTTTTGGAGTCCATTTGCTTCACTCCATGTTCATTCTCTGAAACTCAACCACTTTTTTTTTTCAAAACGATTTTATTCTCGGCTTTTCTTCTATATCTTTTTTTTACTTTTTTTTTTTTATGTTTCTGGTGTATGTACAGTGAAAATAAAAAAAATGAATAGTGTATGCAGTGATATATGAATACAGTACTTCAATAAAATATTCAAATTCTGACGTATTCACTGAACAGATATATAAGCATATGATAAATTAACTATATATTATGTTTTGATAAAAGATTCACATAATCAATATTCATGCTAAATAATATATTGAAATCATTAATATAAATTCGAACATGATTTTATTTATTATAAAAATTCATACAGTATATAATTTGGAGTAGAATAAAACCTGAATTTTAATTGACTACAAAAATCAGAATGTTATCACCGAAAACTTCGAATTTAAACTCCGAAATTCAACTCACAATCTATTCTTTCTTTTCTTTTCTTTCTCTCTTTTATTTGATGTTTTTCTTCTGATCCCTTTGAAAATCTCACTCCTTTTCTCTTTGACTAGTTTTTGATATTTTTGTATTGTGTCTGATGGAGAAAAAGTAGTAGAATCCTCTGTTTTATCTGGTAGGAGTCCTTTAAATACAAGGATTTTTGAGGGGGGAAATAGGGGAGGGAACAGTTATTATCAGATAGGGTATGTAATTTGAATTTTAAAAATTAAAATTTCCTACTTCTTTTTTTATTTAAAAATAAATAAATAAATAAATAAATCTGTTAATAATAAATAAATATAAATAAATGAATAAAATAATAGATTAATAATAGCATTAATAAATATAAATACTAATTAATTTTATATTTTAAAAAAATATAATAAAAATTATGAATAACCTTAAATAAATATAATTAAGAAAATATTAAAACTACTTAGTTATTTAAAATTTAAAAGAAAAATATTATTATATATATATTTTTTTAAATTTTGTATTTTTTTTAAATAGAATAAAATAAAATATCTCAAAATTAACTTTATTTAATTATTTATTGTAAACTAAAACTTAATTAAAATTAAAATAAAATAAGAAATTAAATAATATTATATCAAATATAAATATTTAATATAAAAAAAAATTCGAAGAGGATCAAAAATCACGTGTCTACATTACTTGTAAGACTGCTTACCATCACCTTGCTTCTTAAAAACTGTGTTCCTTTTCCAACCCAAAACACCTAGGTTGGATTTGGAAATTTCCAGTTTCAAATAAGATTAAATATTTCCTCTGGCTCCTCTACTACAACAGTTTTCCCTTCAACTCTATCCTTGCCTATAGAGGGCTCTACTTAGACCCTTACTACTAACACTGTCCTCTTCAACCTGAAGACACTTCTCATCTCTTCTTCAATTGTTTTCTTGCCAACTCTCTTTGGCATGACCTCATTCTCAAATTCAGAGAGGACCTTGTTCTCAATCCCGAAATGTTCCACCCTTCAATTTGGACCTCAACTTGGAAGCTTATAAAGAATTTTACCTTTGATAATCTCCTCAACTGGTCCACCTTCCTCCCCTTTTGTCTTTGAAACATTTGAAAGAATAGAAACACCAACTTCTTCTCCAATAAATCCTCTCCTGCCTCCTTCAATAATGCTTATTCAGAGGCTGTTGAATCCTCTTACTTATCCTCTAATCATGTTCCCAAGCTGACCATCTCCATTCAAATCAGATGGACTCCTCCTCTTAAATATTTCAACAAGCTAAATTCAAATGGTTCCAACCTTAGAAATCCTGGTCGAGGAGGTATTGGTGGTGTTATTCGAAATGCTAATGGTGACTGGGTTTTAGGTTTCTCTCAATCTTTTCTTCATGCCACTAATAACTTCATGGAACTCTTGGCCTTTTGGAAAGGACTTAAACTAGTCCTTGCTCATAATCTTGTTCCCATTATAGTGAACACTGTATCTATAAATATAATTAATCTGATAAAATCTAGGAACACTTTATTTAACTCTTTTGTTCATAAATACAGATTGATGCTAGAAAGACTAGGAAGACCCCCGGTCCAACATAGATATCGAGAGCAGAATAAGGTAGCAGATGCTCTAGCAAAGGAAGACGCCAAAGGAATTTTTTTTGATAACTGTAAAGTTTTTGTCTCCCCGCCCCCTTATGTAGTCCACAAAACATGAGACGATTTGGAGGGTTAAACCTTCACTAGAATTGTTCTCAATAACCGAACGAATGTCGTTCGTCAAACTCTTTTTGTATTAGAGCCAAATTGAGCTCGCCCCCTTTGCTGTATTATTAATGCATCTCTACTTTACCAAGAAAAAAATCTGTCACAAATTTTATCTAAATAATTTCTCTATTTGAAAAGATAAAATTTATTTATGGAATTTTAATTAAATTTTCTTTGTCAGCGACTTCATGACTACCCAAAGTCCGTCATAAATTTTTGCTTTTTCTTTACACTTTGTTTGGATGGTGGTTTGTCATGGTTTCATAATGTACGGTACTGTATGGTATGGTATAGTATAGTACATTATAGTACAATACAATGTTTGGATAGACTGTATCGTTCGCTGCTGTTTAATGACGATTTTATTGTTTGGTTTGACAGTATGGTACTGTATTGTAACTGGTAAGTTTACTAAAATACCCTTAATTATTATAAATGTTAAATTAATTACTAATTGTTAATAAAATAATTTTTTTCATACTAATTTATCATAATTATGTCTTGTAAATATATTAAGTTGTTAAATTCGTATAAATTCTAACAAAGTTAACAAAGTAGTAGATCAAATAAATATAACCGGATTTATTTTTTGTAGTAAGAAATTTTATTTTATTTTTGGTGTTTTGAGACGTGACACCGACGACAAGTACAAAGTTTGAATGTATTTTTTGTGTATGCTACGAGTGTGTTCAGTATGAAATCCAAAAAACATAAAATTTTCAAAAAAATAAATTGTTTCTTTCTTGTGTTCGTAACACAAGTAGATTTTTTTTAGAAAGCATTTGTATGTATTCAACACAAAATAATGAAAATGAATATGATAAAGGGTGGCAGTGTTAAAAAATTATTATTTTAAAAAAAAATATTCGGGGATGGGGGTAGTGGAGTAAGGGGTCGGGATAGGGGTGCGTTGGGGATGAGGATCGGGTAAGAACAAGTTTTTGAAATATTTTTTTTAAAAAAAATAAAAAAATTAGGTGGGGGTAGGGTCGGGTTGGGGGAGGGGGTGAGGATGGCGGGTGAGAGGTCGGAATAGGAAGTGGAGTTAAATAATATAAGATGAAGGAAAAAATAAGATTATAATATTAAGTAAGAACATAATTAGAAAAAAAAAAAAGCAAATCATGGGATACCACCAAATCGATGGTTACATAAAATGGAGATTTTTATTATTATCTGAAATTAAATCATACCATATATTATAAAAAACAATCAAAACAAACATGGTTCTCTTAATAATTATATTATATCATACCATGCAAAACCACCATCCAAACAGAGGGTTAGTGTTATAGTTTAATGACTTTATACGATATTAGCTAGGTAAAGTTAGAATAACTTCTTCACTATAAAAAATAATGACGTAATACATAAATATGCTCTTTAATTTGATTTTAAATTTTTGAGTGTGCACAAGTAGATACTTAAACTTGTATAAAATTAAATAAGTAGACACGCACATCCTACGTGGTATACTACACGAAGGACGCCACGTAGAATAAGAATTGGCCACATAGGACGCCACATGAACATATGTGTCTACTTGTTCAATTTTACACAAGTTTAAATGTCTACTTATGCACATCTAAAGTTGAAGATTATAGATGTGATCTGAGGCCAAGTTAAAAAACATATTTATGTATTGTGTCAAAAATAATTATTCCTTGAAGTATATGCTTATAGTTGTTGATTTAATCACCTATCAACAGTCAAATCCAATTTAAAAATTGTACCCTTTTTTCACTTGTGTTCAATTGAAGAAAACTTAACTAGGAAGATTGCAGTTGTTCATCTAGACTTTGAGTTGTTTCCCACTGATATATATGGCAGTCAAAAATTACAAGTGGGTACGATGATGAATACTATATACTATAATTACATGGTGATATGGTTTTAATTTATTTGAAAAAAAAAAAGAAAAGAACAGGAATCATCCTAGGGATCAGTTCAAAGTGAATTGTTCACTAGGAAATTGACAGTACTTTCGAAGTGCAAAAGCCTTTCGGTGTTACCCATAAATACATGCTGGAGGGCAATGCATTCTTTAATTTAGTAGTCCTTGGATATGAGATTTTATTTCATGATTTGAAATTATGAAATGAAATTAGTATTTGATTAGGTGATTTTATCTCACGATATGAAATTTTAAATTCTTCAAGTATGATTTGAGAATATAAAATCATGATTTGAGATTTTTAAAATACAAAAATTAACCCACAACTTTTTATTTTGTAAAAGAGATAATACCCAATTACCCCCCTGAACTATATCCAAAAAGGTTATGATACACCTCAACTTAAAGAGGGTCTTATTACCTCCTGAACTATTTAAAAATGTAATTTGACACCCTTAATGTTTACGTGGCACATACGTGGCACAACACACAGAAGTATCTACGTAGGCACACGTGTGTACCACGTATGTGCCACATAGGCACTAAGAATGTCAAAATTACACTTTTAATTAGTTAAGGGATAATAGGACCCCCTTTAAATTGAGGTGTGTCATAACCTTTTCGGATATAGTTTAGGAGAATAATTGGGTATTTTCTCTTTGTAAAAAGAACTCATCATTTATATTTATCAATTATTTATTTCATATATAAATAAAATTTATAATTTATATTATTATTTTTGTTATAAATGTATCATATATAGTAAATGTTTACTTTACCATATATTGTATATGTCTATTTATGAAAAAGTTACAAACCCCAAGGTTAGTTTCCTCCTATAAATAAAAGGGTTTTTCCGCATTGTAATTCATCTCTCAAGAGAAATAACAATTACTCTCTCTTCTCTCCATTTTCTTCTTTTTTGCTTTATATTGCATAACATATTATCAACACGAAAATCTGCCCAACAAGGTGAGATTATAAATCTAAAGGTAAGGTTAGTAATTCCTTATGTTATTTGTCTTTTGTTATTAATAATATAATTATTGTTGAATTTGAGAAAAAATAATTGCTTTGAAACCATTTATGTTTTAAATTTATTCCTCAAGAACAATATTATCAAAAGGCCCACTACTACAAAATGAGTTTATAGCTACAAAATCTAAGCTATGAATTTAAAAATCGTGGCTATTACCTAATAATAGTTACAAAAATTTCAATTCTATAGCTATTTATATATTCGTAATATCTCTTAACCACAAAAATTAAACTGATAAAGTTAATTTCTCATTTTTGCTACAATTACTAACAATCGTGACAATAATTGTCTAAATAGCTATAACTTTGTTGCCATAGTAAAATTTTGTAGCTAGTCATAAGTTTTTGTGACACAAAAAAATTATTGTAGCAACAGTAACTTTTTAGCCATAATAAACTATTTGAAATAAAATATTGTAGCTAAATTAAATAGTTTGCTTCAAGTTATAAGAAATTGTGGCAATAGTTAAATGATATAACCACGTCGTTTTCGCTATGATAAAAATTAGTAGCTAACTATTATTTTTTGCTACGAATTAAAATTTATTGCACGATAATAATTTGAAATAAAATATTATAGTTAAATAAATCTTTTTTACTTCAAGTTATAAAAGAAATTATTGCAATAGCTAAATAATATAGTCATAAGTTTTTGATATGATTAAGTTTCAAGGCTAAAACTATTAGTTTTTACCATTTGTTGAACTTGTTGTAGCAATGATGACCTTTTAATCATGAAAAGTGTTACTTATTTAAAACAAAAATAGCAGTGAAATAAATATTTTTTTTATTTTGAATATTAAAAAATTATGGCAAATCGACTTAATATAATTGATAACCTTCTAGCCACAAAATATCTTAAGTTATATATTGTAGCTAAATAAATTGTTTTGCTTCAAGTTATAAAAGAAATTGTTGTAATAACTACGGGTTTGTTTGGAAAGTTACCTAGTAATTTGAATTGGTGTAATTACCAGCCTAGTAATTAAGCCGACATGTTTGTTTGTCATAGTATAATTGCAAGTGTATTATTTAGTTGCACAAGTGTAATCACATGGTTATAATAAATTTTTCAAATACAAGTTAATTATCAAAAATAAAAAATCACTAATATTTACAAATAAGTGAAATTTTAAAGGATATTAACTTAGGTATTTAAGATATGTATTATCTTTTAAAATAATAGTAATTAACAAACATATGTTCTTAACAAATATTATATAAAAAAAATAATACATATTTTGTAAATTAATAAATTTTAATAGATTAATCATAAAAAATAAAAGTACATGATTTTTAAGATCATGAAATGCATGTTTGACAAAAATATTAATATTATAAATATAATATAATAAATTATCAAACATCTGACAAAAAGATAATCTATTAAATTCTATTTACTAAAACAATGTGAAATGTCAAGTCAATAATACTAAACAAATAAATTAGTAACAAAAATATAATATAAGTTCAATCTTCAAAATGAAAAAAGTTAACATAAAATACTTACGTAAAATTTTTACATATGTACATAAATATAATTCAAAAAAAATAGAAAAACGTAAGTGTATAATCTTATTCGACAATGAATTCTACTTTAATCTAAAAATTAGAATAGTAACACAATTAAACTAAATGAAAAATAAATAATAAATAATACGAACAATTGCATAACTTCAGAAGAAGTAAATGTTGAGAAATGAGAAATAAGGAAATGAAATATAAATACTTTAAAATAAAACATATATTTTAAAAAAGTATTATAATAATAAAAATAAAAATAAAAATAAAAATTTAAAATAATGAAAATAAAAAGTAATAAAAATGAACATAAATAAAAATAAAAATAAAAGGATAAAATTAAAAAGTAACCTTGTAATTATACCATGTAATTATCTGCAATTCACATATCCTTCATGAAAATTGAAGAATGTAATTAGCCCGTGTCAATTACGCTCAATTATCTGCTAATCAAGTAATTACCTTGTCACCTAAACATGTCAAACAGTGTAATTACACTCAATTACACCAAATTCAATTTTTAGGAAGATTTTTCAAACAAGCCTTAAACGATAAAGTCATATATTTTTTTTTATATGATGAAGTTCGTGGATAAAATTATTAACTTTTGCCATGTGTTGGAACTTCTTGTAGCAATAATGACCTTTTAATCATGAAAAGTATTACTACCTCCGTTTAAAAAAGAATGACATACTTTTTTTTAGTCCGTTTAAAAAAGAATGATCCCTTTCCTTTTTTTACAATACTTTAATTTCAAGTTTCCACATGGCATGTTTAGGGCCACAAGATTAAAGGACATTTTGGTACATTTGATACAACTTCAATTTAAGGCTACAAGATTCAAAAGTCTTCTTTATTTTCTTAAACTTTGTGCCAAGTCAAAGTAGATCATTCTTTTTTAAATGGAGGGAGTATTTAAAATAAAAGATTGCAATGAAATAAATATTTTTGTTTGGATATCAAAACAATTATGGCAACAATTGAATTAATAATAACTATATAGTAATATATATTAATAAGTTTCATGAAAAAACAATTTAAAATTATCATTGTAAAAAATTTTGTAGATATAATTATTTTTTATTTCGAGTTGAAATTTGTTGCAGCAATACTAATCTTGTATATTTAGAGTTATGGATCATTCAATTCGATTTTATTTTAAATGACTACTTGTCAAATTCAAATATAATATAAATAAACAGGTGATCGTATCTACTTAATGTTAATTAATCAATTAATTATATCAAACTTAAATATAACTTCACTAAGTCTCACTAAAGCTTCATCCTGAACAAGAGCTTCCAAAAATATTATTTTGACTCAAATTAAACATGTTTCATTATAATAATGTATTTGTCGACCTAATGTATTGATCGTTTGAGTTAATTTATTGTTACAGCTCGCAAGTCTTTAAATACAACTTAAATACATACTTGATCATGTGAAATTTCGAAAAACTTTCAATTATTCTAATTCATATTTTAGCTTACCTAAGTGTTTTTCAAAATTGTTATTTAACTTGGATATTATTTATTGAGATAATATTTTCAAAAATTTAGTATAATTAAAGATTTTACTATTCGACTTGATTCAATTTATAGAATGTATATGCAAGTTTCAAATTAGCATGGGCCCAACATTGATTTATAAATTTATTTATTTTGAGTAGTGTTGGTTAAGTATTTTTAAATTTTTTATTTAAAGTAAGTTTATATATATATATATATATATGTATGTATGTATATTTCTGAGGTAGTAAATTACTTGATATTAAGTATCGTTAAGCGTCAAACAAATACTTGATATTAATATTATTTAATGATGTTGGTTAAGTAATTTTTATTTTTATATTTAAATATCCATAATTCAAAATGTTTCTTTCACCAACTGTCAACTTTTTTATGGGCATGAGTTTTAAACTAAAGTGTGTAGTTTATATGAGTTTTACAATTTTTAAAAAAATTATACACATTTTTTTATTCCCTCTATCTCAAGTTATATGACACCATTCGAATTGGCTATATTTTTTTCATACGTCTTTTAAATTGAAAATAGTAATTCAAATTCACATTCTTATTTAAAATCAAACTAAAATAATCGAATGTTGTGGAAGTATGACTCCGCTATAATAGAGCACTTTAATATGAATTTCAATTCACGTTATTAATATAAGAAAATTGAATTGACATTTTTTTATTTGAAATTTCTATCTTAAAATATTTTTCAAACTTGAATTTATAGTAACTAACACTTATCATCATGATATTATATTTCCTCTCGGATTCTATATAGATAGATTTTCTAATATTGACAATTTTATTTTATATTATAATTTTCTATTTTAAACTTGACAATTTACAACAACAACAATAAACTCAGTGTATTCCCACAAAGTGGGGTCTGGGGAGGGTAGAATATACGCAGTCCATACCGCTACCTCCAAAGAAGTAGAGAGACTGTTTCTGATATGACAATTTATTTCATATAAATTATTTTAAATTCATATACAATAACAACATACCCAGTGTAATCTAAGAAGAGCAAAGATTTTATCGTTACCTTAGAAATAGAGAAAATTATTTAAATTCAAATCCATTTAATTATATTTTTGAATTAATATGTTTTAGTGTGATTTGAAAATATAAAGTTAAATTAAGAATAGTCACATATTTAACTAAACACTATAAGTTAAAAATTTATTAAAATAGGAGAAAACATAATTTAATTAACGATATAATGAAGGACCAAAAAAGTTGAAAAGGAATACATATTTTGAAATAATATTTATTTCAAATAAAATAGTTAACCTTTTCCATTAACTTAAAGTAAAGTATTTATTTATTATTATTTTATTGGAGAAAATTTGTTAGTACAAATAATATAATTTGTAAAAAAGACCAAAAATCAAAGGCATAGTACTATTGTAAAGAAAACGAAAAAGGAAAAAAAAAAAATCTTAAACTTCCACCAAACCAAGTAAAAATTTAAAAATTTTCAAACCTAAATCTTTCTCCACTCCCAGCCATAGCCTCCTCCCTTCCATTTAGAACAAAACCCCAAAATCTCCTCCCCCCAAAAAAATTAAAAATTAGAAAAGCCCAAAATTTACCTCTAAAATTTTAAATAAACCTAATCAAAAATAAACCTAATCAAATAACTTATTCCTCCCACCACGTTAAACACCCAGATCCCTTTCCCCTCTCCCCAGTTATTTCTTTCCTTTGCCCCTCCCCTCCCTTTCCACCCTTACTTGCCTTAATTTCTGATTCCATTGTGCAATAATTTGCTTATTAACTTTTTATTTTTGTAGGTTTTTACGACATGAAATTCTTCAAGTAGATGAGATAAGATTTTATAATATAAGTATTGCATTGGATTGTATATATTTTTGTTGATATAAAAGTAACTTTTTATATGCATGAGTTTTAAAAATTGGTATTGAAATTTGATATTTTTACTCGTGAGATTATAATGAGTATATTAGTATTGTTGAATTGACATTTGAGATTTATAGCTACAGCTTTTAAGTTGTTTGGCACCTTTTCTTATTTTTATTTGTTAAAACTTCAGTAAAAGAATTATATAATACATATATATATATTATATATATATATAGAGAGAGATTTTTTGTCCTTAAGATTCTATATACACACACAGTAGTTGATCTTAATTTTTTTGCTTCTAATATATTTTATCTTTATTGATAGACATATTAATGGAAAAGGAGCAGATAAATGACAAATTCGGACGAATGTGGATCAAGTTAAGGTGCACTTGAAGATCTTGAAAGGAGAAATACAGGAAGACTATGCTGCTTTGAACTCAAACAAGATTGTGTCCGAAAAGAATTATATATTGTGAATATTCTTAAAATTGTAAAACACAATTATATGTAACTTGACAATTGTTTGGAATCTCAAAAATGAATTCATAACTAGTTTATCTAACTTCTATGACGAACAAAGCTTGTGAAAAGTTCTTTAATTTGTAATGTGAAATTGTTGAACTTTTTTAGTCATATTAAGAAATTCTTTGATTAATAATGCTTATGGTTGAATTCTTCAATTTATAGTAATGAATATTGAAGTCTAGAAACAACATATATATTATAAAAAAATATGGCTATATATGCATTTTCACTTTTAATACAAAAAAAGAGCTACAATTTATATATTTCATAGCAAAAAGAATGAATTTTTAGCCATATAGAAAAATATTTGTGGCAAATATTTTAGTTTATCGCTATAGATTTTCTAATTCGTAACTAAATACAAATATTATTATCAAGAAATTAAAATGTAAAATAGCTATAATTTTTTAAATTTCATAGCAAACAAATTAAGTCTTTTGCCACAATAGAACATATTATGGCTATATATAAGGGGCAAAATGCTCTTCTGTACCCCTGTACTATATTAGTTTTGAAAGTTGGACACTTCTACTTATGTCACGCCCCCTTTTTAACCAAAAAAGATTCGTTTTAAAGTTCGAAAAGGGTTTTCATTATTAAAGTGACAAGAATGAAGATTTGTTTCGAATAAAAGGATTATTTACATTTTTTTTATTCAGAGTCGCCACTTGGCATAATCCGGTGTACCAAGTCACCTTTGGAAAATCCTTTTCAAAACTGTTTGACTCTTTGAAACTGGTTTGCGAATAGAGATTCTGGCTAAGAAATTTTGTTGACCGAGGGAAAGGTGTTAGGCACCCCTCGATCCCGTGGTTTGACCACGGTCTCTTGGTGGAGCGTATCGGCTAATTTGACATTATAAATGTATAAACCACATAAAAAATACATAAAAATAATCAATCAAACACACGAAACAAAACAAATTCAAAATAATGTTCAGTCTAATTATACAATCAAAAATAAGAAAATGCAGAAAATAAATCCTATTCTAACCTACACTAATCTTGAACTACGCTCCTGTGCTTTACCCAATGCCTCGGACCTTGATCGCGAACGTCTCAGAGTACAAAGTACTTCGGGGCATTCCCCGGCAAATGAACACGAATACCTCGGGACATTCCTCGGCTAAATGAATACATCTGAACTAAATAAGATAACAAAAAAAGTTTAGAACACACATTTAAACATTCAAAGCATTCAATCAACACATCACTCCTAAATTTTGCCTACCCGAACCATATTGCCTATCCATTTCAACATATCGTAAATCTATCATGTTCATGCTTACCCCGAATTAAAAAAACGGCAACGGACCAAAATTTAACTACAATTAACTTCTATCAATTTCTTAATTACACCCCCAAATTTAATTCCCAACACATGCTTCGATTATCAAATCAATTTTTCAACTCAAAATCCAACATCAACAACATAAACATAACAACAATTAAAGCATGGTAATCATATGAATTTCACATTAATGACATCCAACATCCACCAAATCATCCAATCTCAAATATAGCCAATTCAACAAAAGAAAGAGAATAGGTTAAAAGAAATGGACCTTCTGATATCGAATTTTTGTTGATAATTTGAGTTAAAGAAAACACAAATTGAGAATCCTGAATAGAGAACCTCCACAGTGACTAAATCCACCTCCAAACTCGATATCAAAATTTGAAACCCGAAAACTGATCGCGATGAATAAATTGAGATGATCGAGATTCGAATTCTTAAATCAGTAGCCAAGACAGATGGACGATGAGACCACAACCAAATTAAAAAAGAACAAACCAGCTCGTGTGTAAAAATACCACGAAAATGGGTCCAAAATAGCATTGATTTCAACAAAAAAATATCTCTACTGGTTTATATTTTCAACGAATCTTAGAGTTTTTCAACCAATTTGACCTAGAAATCAAAGGAAACGAGAAGATTTTTTGGATCCTGGGACTGGACTAAGCAGAAATGATGAATTGAAAACCAATTCCAGTGACACTTTGCCGAAAATCCAAAGAAAAATAACCAATCTGTTGAATCCTTCTCATTCTCGGTTTCTAACTCTCTTTCTATTTTAAATCTCCCCCTCTCTCTCACTCGATTTTCTGTGTATAGTGTGTGATTTTTGGTGAATATGTGTGTGTGGTGCGTGTGATTTTTGGTGTAGAAGAGAGAGTGGAGAGTGTGTGCGTGTATGATATATGTGCGATGGTGTATCAATTCTGTATGTGTTTCCAGTGAGAGTCCTCTTTAATCACCCAAAATGGAAATTGCTATCTAGGTGGATCTCTATTCTGTCGGCCCTCCTTATTCTGTTAGTGGTATAGATTAAGAAAAGTGTAAAATGGGTAAGCGTGTGATGTGGGGTAGCTGGTAGGGGTAGGGTAGTGAGGTGTGAGTTGGTTAGGATAGAATTGAAACAAGATAAGATTTTGTTATGGATTTTGTTATTTTTGTCATTTTATGGAGGGATAATTACATGGGTGAGGGTATGGATAAAATTGGACTTCGGGAGGGACAAAATTAGGTGTCTACATCATACCCCTTTTTGGGTGTAAACACAGAGTGTTTTTAGACCAAAAAGTAGGCAATGAGACCAAATTTTGATTCGACCATTATTCAAAGAAGAAATAGAAGGAAGAAGGACAACCAAGTTGGAGGGTTGAGTGGGGTCCCATCGAGGTTCCGGTCCGTGGATCTGTCATTACATCAAAAAATGAAAATTACAAGTTAAAAACATAAATGAAATTACAAAAAATCCTATCTATGCAATTGATTTTGGACTCCTAACTTGAGTTTCATCACCCTATTCTTCAGGCGGGATCCTGACAAACGAAGACTGATAAGAAAGTGCATCTCCCAACAAATGTCACTTGAATTACCCAAGGAAATGCGTCCCCTTACGAATGCTTGAATTACCAAAACAAGGAAGTGCATTTTCCTACAAATGTTGCTCGAATTTCCCACACAAAGAAGTGCATCTCCTCACAAATATCACCTGAATTACCTAAACAAGGAAGTGCGCCTCCTTACCAATGTTTCTTGAATTACCCAGATAAGGAAGTGCATCTCCTTACAAATGTTGCTTGAATTACCAAAACAAGGAAGTATGTCTCCTAACAAATGTCTCTTGAATTACCCAAACAAGGAAATGTGTCTCCTTACCAATGCTGCTTGATGAAACAAACAAGGAAGTGCGTCTCCTCATAAATACCGCTTGAATTATCCAAATAAGGAAGTGTCTCCTCACTAATGTTGTTTGAATTACCCATATAAGGAAGTGCGTTTCCTCACAAATATCACTTGAATTACCTTTCAATTTCTTCAGCTTGTTTGACTTTCAATTTCTTCCACTTGTTGTTTGACTTTTAATTTCTTCACCTTGTTGTTTGACTTTCAATTTTCTTCACCTTGTTGTTTGACTCTCAACTTCTTGGCCTTGTTGCTTGACTTTCAATCTCTTAACCTTGTTACTTGACTTTCAATTTCATCACCCTATTCTTCAGGCGGGCTCCTGACTTGCCATTTCATCACCCTGTTCTTCAGGCGGGTTCCTGACTTTCAATTTCATCACCCTATTTTTCAGGTGGGCTCCTTTCTTTTAATTTTATCACCCTATTCTTGAGGCGGTCTCCTGAAACCAAAACCAAAGCTAAAACAAAAATTATCTCAAACGAAGATTATGATAAAGAAAGATTTCATTCATTCATTTTTTGTTGAAAGTAATGTCCCATTTTTTAGGAGGGTCCTGAACATAAAGTAAAATTCCATTTTTCAGGAGGGTCCTGAACAGAAAGTAAAGTCCCATTTTTTAGGAGGGCCCTGAACAGAAAGCAAAGTCCCATTTTTCAAGAGGGTCCTGAACAGAAAGTAAAATCCCATTTTCCAGAAGGGTCCTGAACAAAAAGTAAATTCTCATTTTCCAGGAGGGTCCTGAGCAGATAGTATAATCTCATTTTCCATGAGGGTCCTGAACAGAAAGTACAGTCCCATTTTTCAGGAGGGTCCTGAATAGAAAGTAAAGTCCTATTTTTCTAGGAGGGTCCTGAGCAGAAAGTAAAATCTCATTTTCCAGGAGGATCCTGAACAGAAAGTAAAATCTTATTTTTCAGAAGGGTCCTGAACAGAAGGTAAAATCCCATTTTCCAGGAAGGTCCTGAACAGAAAGTAAAGTCCAATTTTCCAGGTGGGTCCTGAACAGAAAGTAAAGTCTCATTTTTCAGGAGAGTCCTGAACAAAAAGTAAAATCTCATTTTTTAGAAGGGTCCTGAACAGAAAGTAAAATCCCATTTTCCAGGAGGGTCCTGAATAGAAAGTATAGTCCCATTTTCCAGGAAGGTACTGAACAGAAAGTAAAGTCCCATGGATATGTTTTTCCAATGGTAACTTAATTAAGTGAA
The DNA here is from genome assembly GCF_002878395.1 of Capsicum annuum. Lineage (NCBI taxonomy): Eukaryota > Viridiplantae > Streptophyta > Magnoliopsida > Solanales > Solanaceae > Capsicum > Capsicum annuum. Next base: position 212,834,570 of record NC_061120.1, on the reverse strand, counting down.
GTGAATTTGCCCCTGTTTCAACAAAGGAAATTTGTCAGTTAAAAACTTAGTAGTGGCTTAAAGCACTTGGCTTCCCAGGCATCTGCTCCAACAGTTGTTCATTTCACCTTTGTTTCGGATCGCTGAAACTTGCCCCTATTTTGTTGCGTCATTGACCCAAATCCAGATTGAGGGAGATGAGTTCTGACTCGAACAATGAGTTTTTATTTTACCATGCCTCTGAGATGCACCATTTTCTAAATCTGAATACTCCCACGAATCCAACAGCCTATCGGTTGATAGACTTTCTTTGCTTTATGTTGAATTAAGATCATATTTATTTCATGTGCTGGTCCTTGGATTTTCCTCATACAATTTGAACGACTGGTAGCAAGTTTTGAAATCCTTTCTCGCTTGTTTTGACATAGACTTGACTTAAAATGTAAAGAAATGATGGTGACTTTTATTTTGATAAATGACATAAAAAGACAAAAATATGAATATGTAAATGAAAGAGAAGGGCAATGTCCCTTATTCAAAAAGAAAACTTATCTGAATACGGCAACCAACTCCAATGAGTATGACATGCATTTTGGATTAAGCTGTCTGATCTTCCTATCCACACTTCCCATTTGTTGTTGAGTTCGTGCCTTTACCGCTGAACTACTTCTTCAAACCCATTGGACTCGTAGGCCCCATTCAATTGATGACATCTTCTTATATTTTCGTTAACAAGCCTCTTTCTTTTTTATTTCCCTCAAACTCGCTATCGTCTTACGGTGCCCATAGGGTTTTCACTAATAAGACTCTCTCATTTCTTATCTCTCTCAACTCACCATCGCCTTATGGTGCCCATGAGGATTTTCACCAATAAGACTCTCTCATTTTTATTTATCTCAACTCACTATTGTCTTATGGTGCCCACGAGGGTTTTCACCAATAAAACTCTATCAATTTCATTTCTCTCCTGATTTCTTATGCTGAGGAAGACAAGTAGTTCCCCAAAATGCGTCATCACATCCATTGCATGCTTAGCCTTAATATCTCAAATATTGATCTGAAGGTCTTTCTTTAGTTGTCACTTGGATTTTGGATAGGGTTAGAAAGAAAAAATGACATGAGGCCAAACGACACTTGATGTGGGGTAGAACTTACAACTTTTGGAATCAACTCAAACTACAAGAATTAACTCATACCCCAGTTTTGTTGTCTTGGTGACTCTAAACTTTTTATTTGGTTGGACCGAGCCCTGAATAGGGCAGCCTATATATCTCACTACCAAGAGAGGAGAATCAGGTCGCACGTAGTTCCATAAGCTTGTTCTTTGTTTTGATCTAATTTTCTCTTCTCTTTATTTTCTTTTATTTTATACTTACTTTTTCTTTCTTTTTTTTTCTTGACACTTTATTATTATTATTATTATTATTATTATTATTTTACTCTGCTTTGATTCCAAAAGAGGGGTATGAAAAATAAATAAAACTAAGCTCAAACGGATAAACAAAGGATGACACAATATTTGGATATCAGAATGAAATGCCTTCATCATATCAATCTTCAAGAATGAAAGTACTAAGCATGCAATTGAACCAACAAAGGAATAAAATATCACACATAATATCTTTTGACTGCATCTGCATTGATAGTCATTTCTGTCATTTTACCCTCAATTCTATCAAATATAAGGCCCCATTGGGCAATACTTTCTTCACAATAAAGGGACCTTGCCAATTTGGGGAGAACTTGGCTTTCGCTTCAATCTGATGAGGAAGAATACATTTCAATACCAACTGACCAACTTCAAAATTCCTGAGACGTACCTTTTTGTTATACGCTCGAGCCATTCTCTTCTGATACAATTAGCCATGACATACCGACGCCAGTCTTTTTTCATCAATCAAACTCAAATGTTTCAATCGGGTTTTGACCCACTCATCATCATCAATCTCTGATTCCATAATAAATCAAAGAGAGGGAATTTTAACTTCAGCGGGAAAGACTGCTTCTATCCCGTACATCAATAAATATGAAGTTGCCCCTGTTGAAGTACGAACAGTAGTGCGATAACCTAGCAATACAAACGGCAACTTCTCATGCCATTGTCTAGACCCTTGTACCATTTTCTGCAGTATCTTCTTGATATTCTTATTGGTGGCTTCCACTGTGCCATTAGCTTTTGGATGATACGGAGTGGAATTTTGATGTGCGATCTTAAACTGTTGGCACACTTCTTGCATCAAATGACTATTAAAATTGACAACATTATCTGTAATAATTATTTTTGGAATTCTAAACCTATAAATGATGTTGGCATAAACAAAATCTACCACCGTTTTCTTTGTTACTTACTTGAAAGTTACTATTTTTACCCACTTTGTGAATTAATCAATGGCCACTAGAATGAATCTATGCCCATTTGATGCTTTTGGATCAGTCGGTCTAATCACGTCCATTCCCCAGGCTAGAAAAGGCCATGGAATATCCATTGTGTGCAAATCAGCAGAAGGAGAATGTATCAGATCCCCGTGTACCTGACATTGATGACACTTTCGAACAAATCGAATAGAATTCCTCTCCATAGTAAGCTAGTAATAACCTACTCTGAGAATCTCCTTTGACAAGACATAACCGTTCATATGAGGCCTGCATACTCCGGAGTGAACTTCAACCATGATTGCCAAAGCTTCTTTTACATCTACACACCTCAAAATTCCCAGATCTGGGGTTCTCTTGTATAAGACTCCCCCGCTTAAGAAAAATCCACTAGCCAAACACCTAATAGTCTATTTTTTATCATTGGTGGCATGTGCTGGGTATTCTTTTGACTGGATGTACTGCTTGATATCAAAGAACCAAGGTTCGCCATCGACCTCTTCTTCAACTGAATTACAATAAACGTGTTGATCACGACTCTGTATATGCACTGGATTGATGTAGGCCTTATCAAGATGTTGGAGCATTGAAGACAAAGTGGTCAAAGCATCAGCAATCTAATTGCGAATTCTTTGAATATGCCTAAACTTTACAGACACAAACCGTTGACATAGATCTTTCAAGCATTATCGATATAGTATTAGCTTTAAATATCGCATCTCCCAATCACCTTGAATCTAATAGATGAGCAAATCTGAATCCCCCAACACTAATAGTTCCTAGATTCCCATATGAATAGCTAGCCTCAAACCCAGAATGTAAGCTTCATATTCTGCCATGTTATTGGTACAGTAAAATCGAAGTTGAAATGTTAACGAAAAATGTTGCCCCACCTTAGAGATAAGAACTGCACCTATTCCAACTCCCTTCATGTTAACGGCTTCATCAAAGAACAGCTTCCAACCTAGATCAACATCTATAATGACTTCATCGACACACAATACCTCTTCATCAAGAAAATATGTCTTTAATGGCTCATACTCTTCATCAATGGGATTCTCAGCAGGATGATCTACTAAGGCTTGGGCTTTCATGGCAGTTCGAGTCACATATAAAATGTCGAACTCGGTAAGTAATATTTGCCACTTTGCTAATCGAACCGTTGGCATAGGCTTCTAAAATATATACTTCAATAGATCCATGTGGGAGATGAGATAAGTAGTATAGGATGAAAGATAATGCTTCAACTTCCATGCTACCCAAGTCAGGGAACAACACGTCCTTTCAAGAAGAGTGTACTTGGCTTCATATGTTGTGAACTACTTGCTAAGGTAATAAATAACTTGCTCCCTTTTTGCCGTGACATCATGCTGACCCAAGACACAACCAAAGGAGTTGTCCATGACTGATAAATATAAGATCAAAGGCCTACCAGGCTCCAGTGGTACCAGTACGAACGGATTTGACAGATATCTTTTGATTTTATCGAACGCTTCCTAACATTCTTCAGTCCACTCAACGACAACACTCTTATTCAGCAACTTAAAAATGGGCTTACAAGTAGTTGTGAGTTGAGCAATGAACCTACTGATGTAGTTCAGCCTGCCAAGCAAACTCATCACCTCTGTTTTGTTCTTGGGCGGTGACAGATCTTGGATGGCTTTGATCTTTGAAGGGTCCAATTCATGACCCCAATGGCTGACTACGAACCCTAACAACTTTCCAGATGGAACTCTAAATAAATATTTTGCCGGGTTGAGCTTGAGATTATACCTGTGAAGCCTTTCAAAGAACTTTCTTAGATCTTTAACATGGATCATCTACATAGACTTCAATCTCCTTATGCATCATATCATAAAACATAGTGGTCGTGGCTCTCATGTATGTTACTCCAGCATTCTTCAAATCAAACGGTATTACTCGATAACAATAGGTTCCCTATAGTGTGATAAAAGACGTCTTCATCATGCATAATGATCTGGTGGTATCCGGCATAGCAATCCACAAAAGAAGCAACCTCATGTTTAGCGCAGTTGTCCAGCAAAATATGGATGTTGGGCAATGGAAAATCATCCTTCAGACTTGCTCTATTCAAATCACGGTAATCGACACATACTCAAATTTTGCCGTCTTTATTTGGGACAGGTACAACATTGGATAACCACGTAGGACAACGAGCCACTTGAATGACTTTGGCTTCAATTTGTTTCATGATTTCCTCTTTGATTTTGATACTTACATCAGTTTTAAACTTCCTCAACTTCTATTTGACAGGGGGGAAGGCAGGATCAGTTGGTAATTTATGAGCCACTAATTCAGTGCTTAAACCAGGCATATCATCATAAGACCATGCAAAAACATCCTTATAATAAATTAATGCTTGAATCGTTCTATCTTTTAGTTGTGGCAAAGCATGTACACTGATTTTAGTTTCCCTAACATCTACTTGATTCCTAGATTAATTGGCTCAGTTTCATTCAAATTAGGATTCGTCTTGTCTTCAAACTGTTCTAACTCTTTGATTATTTCTTCTAGTGCCTCTTTTTCATCATATTCCCCCTCTTGCTTCATTATATCTTGATTAGTTTAGATTTTAAGATCAGGTTAAAAATTTCACATGCATGCCATGTCATTAGAGTCAGCATAAAGAGAACTGTATAAAGAAAAGATAAAACTAAATACATTAGACACAAAATAAAAGGGACATTGCATTTCATTAAAAGGGAAAGATATGAGGGTTTAAACACAAACAACAGAATATAAACAAGCTAAATTCTGAGTTACAACCCTGGAACAACTCAAAAAATTAAAAGGAAAACAAAATAAACTACCAAAACTCCCTCCTAATGGGGAGAGAAGTGACTTCCCAATTGTTGAGATGGACAACTGGGCCTATGACCTGCACATCTGCCTTACTGGTTGATCTTGTATGTATTTATACGCCTAAGAACCAGAACTTATCCATATTTTAGCTATGTTTAGAGAACAAAGTGCCTAGTTTTTTATGTTTTTACTCTACTTCTATGTAATTGAGCTAACCGATGTGATTAGCATGATTTCAAGCATTAATGAGGTAGATGAAGATATTATGGGACTATGGAATGCGGATGGCATATGACACAAGAGAGTGTAGCAATCTGGACCAAATGTGGCGCCTAAAAACTATGTCCAAGACTAGTTTATCATGTATAATTTGTTCAGGGACTTAGAAGGCAATTATGAGAGAAAATATTATTAAAACGCTTAATGCTGAATTTTTATTCAATTATTCATTATTCTATATTAGCTTCTGAAAGAGGAAAGTGACGGCTTAGCCTGGGGGAGATAAAAATGTTTTCTCTCTTGTTTGCACTATTTGTACACCAAGATCATCTTCTAGTTTTGGTATGATGAATATCTTTATGATGATTTTCATTTTATTCATGAGTAGTTAAGTTTATTAGTTAGGGTTATGGAGGCCTTGTAGCATACAATCTATCACTTTGGGTTGTGAATTCATTATGCATTAATTTGCTTACATCATACTCTCTTCGTTCATCTTGAATTCTCGTGGTTGCAAACATAGAGGATATGCCTTAAAATGCAACTTGTTCGAAAGAAAAGTTGATGTTTGAAAAAGAGAGTAGTGACAGGAAAATAGGATTACCAACCCCTATTTCATAATTTAGT
>NC_061120.1:212820174-212825549 GCF_002878395.1 Capsicum annuum | reverse complement strand
CCCCAAACGGCCTTGTTAGTAAACCACAATGTAGGTCAGCCTTTAGGCCATTCTTATGTGAATCATATTGAGACCTAGCGGGGCCCACACGATCCTTTGTAGGAGACTCACCTCTACAACATCCCTATGTGCTAAATGTTGCATCTTTGAGTGTAACGTGGTCATTTGACGGACTGATTCGGGGAAAGTATGTGTTGGAAGTAAAGTGTGTAGGTAGGGAAAAATTGAAAAAAAAAAGAAAGTGAGTCGAAGAGAAAAAAAAGAAAAAAAAGAATTTAGTAGTTTTTAGAGGTCTTTATGGCTTTTTTCTTTTCATAATCTAAAAATTCAAAAGTTTTTTTTTCACTATTTGCACCATCTTCGCAAAATACAAAAAAATATCAAAAAGATGTTTCTTTTGTTTATTTAGTAATCATTCATAATTCGCAAATTTAAAAAAAAAAAAAGATTTTTCATTCATAGAAGTGTTCATAAAAGAAAAATTCAATAAAAAGATGCCAAAAGTTTTGTACATTTCATATAACGAAAATACCAAAAAAATTCCTTTCCTAGTTGTTGGTGTCAGTTTTATGAGAAGTGTCAAACTGAAAACTCAAAAAGACTTTTTTGTTTTCATCTTCTGTTTGTGGCTGCATCTCTCAATGTCAGGGTTCAATCGGTTCCTTAATCCTTAATTGTCCAATCTGGACGAACTACGCATACCTGATTTCCGTCCATCTGGGCGGGATACATAGGCAACCCTCGGTGGGTATGATAATCTTTATTTTTGGCCTTTGTCTTAGTCTTAGCTTAGGTTTTATCTTCATAATTTAGTGTTGTGAGTGGGTCCTAGCCAAGTAGGCTTATTTTATTCAGTGTTACTATTCGGCAAATTGGAGTTATGAAGTGGTCTGTCCCCTCGACATATGTCCGTGTCAAAGTCCTAAGGGTTTGGAATCTTTTGCACTTCTTGATTTTTTGAGATAATGTCTTATTTGTTATTACAGGATGGTTCTGTCCACAAAGTCTAGCATCCTTATGGTCGTCAAGGTACCCAAAAAGTTGATCAAGTGATGGGGCATGTTCAACTACTCTGAAAAGCACGAAGTGAGGAAAGTGTTAGGCAATCTTGCAGCACTCCTGGATCTCACGCCTCGTCCGGATCTAATAGAAGCTGTGTTAACTTTTTAGGATCCAAATTATTTGGTGTTTAGGTTCGGAAGTTGTGAGTTGACTCCCACCTTGGCAGAAATATCTCGTTTGTTTCAATCGCACCATACTCATAAAAGATTTCTTCGACTCTGTGGATTGAAAGAAAACAAGCAGCTGGGATGTCTCAAACAATCTTGGATTTTCTTTGACTCTGTGGATTGAAAGAAAACAAGCAGCTGGGATGTCTCAAACAATCTTGGATTTTCTTTGACTATTTGTTTGCTAAATTTGGGTCCTTAGAAGGTTTGGACTGCTTTTGGGATGAATTCTGTACTACCAAAAAAATCTGGGAACAGCATCGTCTTGAGGTTTTTTGTCTAGCTTTGTTGGGCTTCTTAGTGTTCCCGTTAGATGAGGGTGTATCAATACTCGTTTACAATCAGTGGTGATAGCTTTATTCAAGAAAAAAGATAAGGTTACCATTGTACCAATGATATTAACAGAAGTATATAAGTTTTAACTGAAGTAAAAGTAGGGGTCCAATTTTTTTAGGGGAGCAATCTGATATTGCAGTTGTGGATGATGGAGCATTTTCATACGCCTTCTTTGATTAAAGCAGATGTGATCGACTGTTGTTTGGGTGATCGAGTGCAAGCCATGCAAGAGAGAATGCATTTTGATAAATTTTCTTTCCCTGTGGAAGTCAATGCCTGGATTGAATTTCTCGAATCAAGAACTCCAAACAGCATTCTTTGGACCTATATGTGGTTTCATCCTAAGAGAATCTTGATTGGATCTCAAATGCAACTTTTTCTAGTTTTGATAGGACTTAACTGCATTAGACCATACAGTCCAAGAAGGGTGATGCGTCAGTTGGGTAGGGTGTAAGACGTCCCACCGATAATGGATCTTCTAAAGGATATAGAGTATTTTAAAGACCAAGCCTTGGGGGAAAGCAAATATGAGCAATTCTGGAATAACGCAATAAGTCTAGATATCGATACCATTGTGGAAGGTTTGGATAATCCGGGGTGCGCTCAAAACTATAAAATCTAGCTACAATCTATACCCCACGGCATTAGTAGACCATTACCAGCTAAACTTAGAGGGTGAATACAGAAAGCAATTATGGTTGAGGACGATGAACAGGAGGATCCTGGTGCCAAAGTGGAGCTTTTGAGAGTTCATCTGTCAGGTTTGATCACAGCTGTGGAAGGGTGTCAGAAAAACCTTTTTAGGTGTAGTCTCCAAGAGGCAGGGATATGTCCGAGAAGCTTATTCCCGAGTATCAAAGCGTCATTGCAGGATATGTTGCAAAGTCTGAGTGGAAAAGCAAGAACTTCACAAACAGGTCCATCTCAGCCAGGGTCATCACACAGAGCACCAATTTGAAAGAGCATTTCCTATCTTTTGTTTAGTTTGAGTCCTTTACTTTTCTGCCATTGTAGTGTTGTGTCTTCGTTAAGTCGGTGTCAAGTTTGTCTTAATGTTAGGGTCTTTATAAGGAATGTTATGCATGTTGTCCTGTGGGCCTAGAGTTTTGTTTAGTCCTCGTTGATTAGTTTTAAGGTTGTCTTAAATTTGAAATATGTTTGAGTCATCTCTTTTATGAAATGTAGTATTGTGGCATTGTTCTTTCTTTTGTTTGTTTTTCAAAAAAATGAAAAAATGAAAAAAAAAATCTTCAACTTTGTGCATGTGCTTCCCGAACTACGTAGGATCTGATTCATGTACATGATACGTAGGCAACCTACTTGTGGGTTCGATCTAATCATTTTGATTCTTCGTTATTCATTATTTTTCCTCTTTTAAAGAAAAGTAAAAGCCATAAAGAATGATAAAAGAAGGTAGATAGCGAGAGAAAAAAAGTGACGAGAGAATCGGGTGAAAGAAAAGAGACTGATGAAAAGAAGAGAGAAGTGAGGGAGAAAAGAAAAAAAGAGGTGTGGTTGGAGGAAAGAAGCAAATGGGTGTAGGAGAAAGATCGGAATGATGTTAAAATGGCCCCATTACCCTCTAAGTAAGGTAAAAATGTACATGAACCTAGGATGTATATAATGGGATTTCTATGCTTGTTGCCTGACCTAAATCCTAACGGGTTGTTTCTTTGATGAGTATGTTCTTTTAGCTAAGTGGTTGGTTTGTAGCACTCTGGCTAGTCATCCGTACTTCACTAGATCAAAAGTGAAGCTTTCCATGGCTAGTAGGGAGATTGAGAATTCACTCATTGATCCAAATTAGAATCCCAAGGAAGAAAGTTCAGAACGCAATGATAAGGTATTGAGACTTAGACAACAATTGCTAGATCTGCACCGATCATGGACTAGTGGAATGCCTCCTCCTCCACTCCCTGAAGATCTTGGGAATATCTTCAATTGCCCACCGCTCTCTCAGGCGCAATTCTCTGTTCCTATTGAGTCACCGGAGCACGCACCAGGATTCACTCTACGACAATATTACTCTGGCACTTCTAGTATGCCCCTGGCAGTTCCTCAACCAAGGCCCGCGACTCAGCCAACGCTACTGGAAGCGCCTGTGTTTGTGGCTCCGCCACCACCTGAAGCTCCCGCCTATACTATATTTCTGACAATGGTACTCCCTCAGTCTGCTAATGAGCCGGTATTGAAGGTTTCAAATAATCAGTATTATACCTCGAAACCTACTTTGAAGATGAATGAACCGTATGGGTACATTCAGCCACTTGCATTTCCATTTGATACAGAGAAGCCTGTTGTAACGGAGGAACAAGAATTCATGGCGCGGAAATTGAAAAGTTTGGAATAGGCCATGAGGAATTTGTAAGGAATCGAGGGTTATAATAGTGTTTCCTATAAAGATCTTTGCATGTTCCCAGACGTTAACCTTTCCCGTGGTTTTAAAATGCCCAAATTTGAGAAGTACGCGGGGCACGGTGATCTCGTGGTATATTTGAGATGCTATTGCAACCAATTAAGGGTTGCAGAGGGGAGAGAAGAGTTGCTCATGGCTTTTTTAGCGAGAGTCTTTTTGGTCTAGCTTCAGAATGGTTCGTCAATCGGGATATTGACAATTGGAACAACAAGGATTACCTAGCTAATGAGTTTGTGCAATATTTTCAATAGAACATCGATCTGGTTCCTAATTTGAAATCCCTGGTCAACATGAAGCAGAAAAGTGCTGAAGGCTTTCGGTAATACGCGATAAGATGGCATAAACAGACCGCCAGGGTAAAGCCTCTAATGAAGGAAAGTAAGTTGGCAGAGGTCTTCATTCAAGCACAGGATGAGACCTATTTTCAACATTTACTTCCGATAACGGGAAAGTCTTTTATTGAAGTCCTCAAAATGGGAGATATGATAGAGGACAAAATGAAGATTGGCCGGATAGTGAGTTTTACCACATTGAAAGCCACCACCCAAGCGATTCAAGGTGGCTCTGGAGCGTTCGGAGGTAATAAGAAGAAAGAGGATGTGGCAACCATTGTAGCTGGATCCCAATCCTATCCCAAAAGACCGTCTCGCCCCTATCACTAACCCCAAGCCCAAGCCTATGCCCAAGCTCCATATATTCCTCCCCATCATTACTATCCCCCGCAAAACCCATTATATTCTATTCCACCGCCCTCGTACCCAGTATATCGCGTGTAACCATATGCTCAGACCCCTTCTTACCCGCAATAGCGCGCGCAAGCTCCACAAAATCTTCCTTCAGCTCCACCAAATTACTAAAACCCCTCTAGACCTGATTTCCAACCTAGGCCTGAGTATAAGAAAGAAAAGGCAGTCAAAAATCAGTTCACACCTCTCGGGGAGTCATATGCTAGTTTGTTTAATAGTTTGAGAAAGTTCAAGGTCTTGAGCCCAATTCAAGGAAGGCTTTCGAATCCACCTCCGAGAAACCTTGATTATTTGTTAAGATGTGCAAATTGTTCTGACATGCTGGGGCATGATATCGAGAAATACTGGCATTTGAAGAGAGCTGTCCAAGATTTAATTAATGCAAATCAAATTTTGGTCCAGGACCCGAAAGTTCCAAACATTAACCAGAATCCATTTCTAACCCATAATGAAACCAATATGTTGGAGTTGATATACGATGTCAAAGATTCATCGATGTCTTATAAGCCTATTGTTAGAATACAAACCAATGAGGACAAATCGGTGAATATAGAAGATTCATTGAAAGCAATATCTTTAAGCCAGGAAGGAATGAAAGAAGATAAAGTCCAAGAAAACACAAAGAAACCCGTGATCACGGTGCAAGGA
>NC_061120.1:212801982-212817174 GCF_002878395.1 Capsicum annuum | reverse complement strand
CTATTCTAACCTACACTAATCTTGAACTACGCTCCTGTGCTTTACCCGATGCATCGGGCCTTGATTGCGAACGTCCTTCGGGTACTAAGTACTTCGGAGCATTCCCCGGCAAATGAACACAAATACCTCGGGACATTCCCCGGCTAAATGAATACATCTGAACTAAATAAGCTAACAAAAAAAGTTCAAAACATATTTAAATTTCAAAGCATTCAATCAACACATCACTCCTAAATTTTGCCTACCCGAACCTGTATTGCCTATACATTCAACATATCGTAAATCTATTACATTCATGCTTATCCCGAATTAAAGAAAATGGCAACGGACCAAAATTTAACTACAATAAACTTCTATCAATTTCTTAATTACACCCCCAAATTTAATTCTCAACACATGCTTCGATTATCAAATTAATTTTTCAACTAGACATCCAACATCAACAACATAAACATAACAATAATTAAAGCATGGTAATCATACAAATTTCACATTAATGACATCCAACATTCACCAAATCATTCAATCTTAAATATAGCCAATTCAACAAAAGAAAGAGAATAGGTTAAAAGAAATGGACCTTTCGATATCAAATTTTTGTTGATAATATGAGTTAAAGAAAATCCGAATTCAGAATCCTGAATAGAGAACCTCCACAGTGACTAAATCCACCTCCAAACTCGGTATTAAAATTTGAAACCCAAAAACTGATCGCGATGAATAAATCGACACGATCGATATTTGAATTCTCAAATCAGTAGCCAAGATAGATGAACGATGAGACCACAACTAAATAAAAAAAGAACGAACCTGCTCGTGTGTAAAAATACCATGAAAATGGGTCCAAAATAGCACTGATTTCAACAAAAAAATATCGCTACTGGTTCATATTTTCAACAAATCTTAGAGTTTTTGGATTTTTTGGGACTGGACCGAGCAGTAACGGTGAATTGAAAACCAATTTCGGTGAAACTTCACCGGAAATCCAAAGAAAAATGACCAATCTATTGAATCCTTCTCATTCTCGGTTTCTAACTCTCTTTCTATTTTAAATCTCCCCCCTCTCTCTCACTCGATTTTCTATGTATGGTGTGCAATTTTTGGTGAATATGTATGTGTGGTGTGTGTGATTTTTAGTGTAGAAGAGAGAGTGAAGAGTGTGTGCGTGTATGATATATGTGCGATGGTGTATCAATTCTGTACGTGTTTCCAGTGAGAGTCCTCTTTAATCCACCAAAATGGAAATTGTTATCTAGGTGGATCTCTATTCTATGACGTTGGGTAATTAGTAGGGGTAGGGTAGTGAGGTGTGAGTTAGTTAGGATAGAATTGAAACAAGATAAAATTTTGTTATTTTTGTCATTTTATGGAGGGATAATTACATGGGTGAGGGTGCGGGATAAGGTGAGCTAAAAATGGATAAAATTGGACTTCGGGAGGGACAAAATTAGGTTTCTACAAATTACATATTTATCATCTGAACCCCTGAACCCATTAAAAAGCAACTTTTTAAACACAATTTCTGATGTGGCATCCTATGTGGCTGGGACCACATAGGAGTGTGTGTTTTACACTCCAGCCGCGCGCCAGCCAATTAATAAAGGGCCCAAGCGATTAAAAAGTGCACTATAAATGTCACCTAAATACTCCTTCTTCCTCATTTCTTCCAACAGTTTTATTTTCATCCCTTCTTCTTCATTTTTTCTCTCTCCAAGTTCTTGTGCTTTAATTTTTTTTTCCTGCTATGCTTGTAATATTGGAAATTTAATTTTTTATGTAATTTTTTGCAATACCATGACAGTTCAAATTTGTTACTGTGGACTTTACGTGGAACTTAAGATGTCAAAACACCAACCAATCCCGGAAGAATATTTTGGGGCTGTCAAAAATATCAGGTTGGTACTGATTGTGGATTCTTTCGATGGACTGATGAAAATGAACAATATAAAGGTAGACATCGAAAGCAAGGAAGGCAACAAGGATTGAGAAGATATGGAAGTCACGAAAGACTTGAAAGACCAAGCATTAGTATTGATATCATTGTTATCATTATTGTTGTCATCTGGTTTCTATCTGTTGTATTATTTAAGATGGCTTGATCTATGTAGTTGGTATGTACAATGAAATAAAATTAAAATTTAATGACAAACACCATTGCCAACATAGAAATGTGCAATATATAATGTATTAACAAGAGTTGACATGAAAATGCTTGTCTTAACAACATCTTAAATGAGAAATGAACCATGCCTTAAAAAATTATCTTAACAACACTTGGGATCAATACAGAAAGAGAATTACACTAATGTGTTCCATGAGTGCTTGTTGTGGACTGATTCTTGCTGGCTTAAGTGCTTGATGTGGCTTGAGAGGATGTAGATGATTTTTCCTTTGATCTTTTATTACTCTGTTGTTGTAGCTGTCTTTAAGTTACTGCAGCTCTACCTTTTCATCTTAGTCCATTTGGTTTGAAACCCAAGTCAATATTGGTTGGAACTAAACTAATAAGTGTTGGACTATGCAATACTCTATCATTATTTCCAGACTGTAAAAATAAAAAAAAATAGTTATTCATGCACTAATTAAAATTAGTTAAATGTAAAGTACATTATATGAAACTTACCCTATGAAACTTACCCTTTCTACCATACTGCCACTTGGTCCAAACAGCACACCAAAAACTGCTTCTTTTGCCTTGGTCTTTTATATGCCAGATTTGTGCCAGCTCTCAAAGCTGTACTAGTCTTCCTCTTTTGGGCACCAATACCATTAGTAGACTATTGAGTTGTAGATTGTGTAGCAGTAGCACCCACTGTTGTTGGTGCACTGTGAGCATTTGCAGGCCTTCCTGAACATCTTGGTGCACTGTGAGCATTTGAATGCCTTCCTGCAGGCCTTCTGTTTCTTGATTTAGCATTTACAGGCATCTCTTCAGTAGCTGTTGAAGCATTTTCATCTCTCACAGCAGCAACAGCTGCAGTTCTAGTGCTGGCTTGCATACTTGGTTGACTACCACAACTACTACTGAAATCTTTTTTCTACAAAAGAAATATGGAAAGGTTAAAAACACATTCAAAAAGAGTAAAATTCATCAATAAGAAAAGATTTAGCTTACTAAAGTTGGACATCCTTTCTTGTTGTGTCCAATACACTTGCACACAGAACATGTCATCTTTCTTTCCTTTTTTGTACCCTTTCCAAAATTCTTCTTAACAGCTCATCCTTAGCTTTCTTTCTATTTTTACTTGGCCTTCCTGGTATGGGAGTAATCTCATGTGGCCCAATTGGTGGTCTTGTGCTTCTTGGTCACATGTCAATATTTGTTATTGGTTGAATATACTTATCATATGCCTTCAGGTATGTTTTCCTTTGATACCAGTGATCAACAAATGACTCCACATTCCATCCTTTATAATGCATTGTAACAATTGCATGTGCACAAGGAATTTCCTTTAGTTGCCATGACCTACAACTACATTGCTTCCTCTTCACATTAACAACATGTGTATAAGGTGGATCACCAATCTCAAAACCCATATCACCATTAAACCTCACCTCATAGTTGGCTGCATATTCACCATTCTCTGCAAGAACTTCCATAGCCATTGGTGATACATCAGTGATCCATTTTTCAGAAAAATCTCCCATTTGATTCATTCTTTCCATGACTTTGCATCTTATTTCCTCCAACATGTCTTGAACCTAGCAGCTAAAATCCAACTATTGAAAGTCTCACACATGTTGTTCTCAACCACATCACACCTGCTATGTTCCTTAAAAAGGCCCTACACCATGCCTCTTTGTTGTACTTGAGCAAATCTTCCACAATTTCAACATCAACTCACTTAGTTCATTAAGTTTCTTTTGCAAGCACACTTCAAATGGGGCCCTTGCAACCTGCCAAAATTTTTTCCTCTTTTCCTCACCACTCCAAACCTGCTTCCAGTTGGCCCATATATGTCTAGTACACCATCTATGCTCAGAATTTGGCAGTATATTAGTAAGTGCCAAATAAAGACCCTATCAAAACATGTAAAAAAGTAGTTAAATATTAAAGACATCATTGCAACAAAATAATAAATAACTGAAAAATATGAACATATAAAGAGTCATACCTTCTGCATATCAGACATTACTGTCAAGTCTTCACCCCCATTTTCTTCAAGTTCCAAATCATGGCTGATGCACCTAAGAAACCATGACTATGTGTCCTTGGTTTCTTTATCAACCACAGCCCATGCTACAGGGTACATTTGATTATTTCCATCTTTGAAAATGTAAGACAACAAGATACCTTTACATACATACACCTTGAGAAAGGCACCATCTAAAATAATTATTCTTATGCAACCTTCTTTCCATCCACTTTTTAAGGCCCCAAGACAAATGTAAATGCCCATAACACCTCTTTTCCTGGAATTGCATTCTTGGATGTCCTAATAGATACAGTGGTACCAGGATTGGTGGTCCTCAACTGTTCAGCATAGTCATACAACCTAGAAAACTCTTCAATAAAATCACCAAATTGTTCATTCATAATTCTGATTTTCGCCTTTCTACAGTTTGTTTTACTAACATACAGCCGATAGTCCTTTCTTAAAAGTGCTTGAATCTGATGCAATTTTATTGATGGATCACTCATAATCCTATCCTTGTAATGCTTACTAATCCACAAAGGGTTGCACATCTTATTTCTTGTCCTTTTATAACACTTGTGTACAGGGAAGTAAGTTTTCATAGTAAAAAATCTTGTGTTATCAACACTTTCAAGAATAACCCAAGGACAACCCTTATGCTTACACTTAGCCCTTACCCTTTCCTTCTCATTAGGTTTCAACTTAAGGTTCACACCTTTTTGAATAGAGTAACTCTGCAGTGCCTCTCTAAACTCAATAGCATTCAAAAAAATCATATACAACTAAAAACATACCTTCTTTGCAGTTTTATCAAAGTAGATCTTGCTA
This sequence comes from Capsicum annuum, assembly GCF_002878395.1. NCBI lineage: Eukaryota > Viridiplantae > Streptophyta > Magnoliopsida > Solanales > Solanaceae > Capsicum > Capsicum annuum. Next base: position 212,812,210 of record NC_061120.1, on the reverse strand, counting down.
GAAGAAGTTCTAGGTAGTGGATCTACCACTTCATCATCATCAATAGGATCTCCTTCCTCTTCATCACTAATGTCACTACTCAAATCTGAACTATCAAAATAAGGATCATCCCCACCCAGTTTACCTTCATATCTAATTCTCCTGTTCTTACAAATATCCTCAAAACTAGCATCTATACCTACTAGTCCAGATGGTATCTCACCTAGATTTACCCTATCAGCCTTTTATTTTGCTTGTTTTTCAATGTTAGCCTTCCTAACTTGAAGCAACTCTTCATCAAAATCACTCAACTCTTCAATGTTTTTATCAACATCATAAAGTAAACCACCATCAGAATTAGTCCAATCAAAATCTAATTCAGAAGCTGATGTTTCGAGATAGTATGTGGAGAAATCATTAAATTGACCTTCACCTAAGTCTTCACAAGAAACCTTAGGTTTTTCTTTTTCTGCCCTAGGAGGCTAATTTTCATTTATATATTCATCTTCATTTATATCCAACAGATGAGATGAAGACACATCAGCCCTATCAGGTTCAAAAGGGGATTCCATATCACCATTACTAAGTACTAATAATGGTGGAGTGACTGCCACATCATCATTAACAAGTATAGGTTCACTAATTTGGTTAACCACATATACATCAATCAAATCTCCATTTTTTAAACTACTGATAAGGCTTAAAACATCAACATTATTTTCTAACTTGTAATAATAGCCTTTTTTGTTTACTCTACACCAAAAGGTTTTAATTTTTTCCACATCTAAATCTGCTGCTAAGTTATGAAACAACATAACATGAAGCTCATCAACATCTACTCTAATTTTATCAGGAATACGAATTCCATTTGCATACCTTAAATCAGGGTCTGACAAAAAGACACCCCCATAGGTGAATTGAATTGTTACAATTATATCCAATAATTTACATAACATGTACAATGACAATATAACATATACATTAGACAATTATCCACAAAGCACTAATTTTTAAAGAAAAAACTAAGGAATAAAAACATCAATTTTGATTTTTCCCAAAAATCTTAAAGTGTAATTGAAATAACAAAACATGCCATAGAAGACACAAAACTGTTATACACATTTAATAGGAGCATTAAACAAAAAAAAAATCAAAAACCCCAAACATTTTGGACCCAATTCTGAATTGATAAAAAAAACCCTAAAATTTAATCAAAATAACAAAAAATGTCATCGAAGGCATAAAAACTGCAATATATAGCCATAATACAAGCATTAGACTACAAACAAACCAAAAGCTCCAAATTTTTTATCTCAATTTTTCAGTTTATGAAAAATTCGAAAACCCAAAATTCTACCTTAAAACCAGATATATGTCATTGAAGGAATACTATCGCTACAAATACTACCTATAACAACACTACAGACGAAAAAGAATAAAATCACACAAAATTACAGAAAAAAGTTCGTAATCTCGAAAATCCTAAAATCAGTAGAACGGACCACCATTTAATGACTGCAAGCTTCAGAATAAACAACCACATACTACAACTACACCAAAATGTTAAATACGTACAAGGATTGCAAGAAGCTTCAACAACTATCGACCTAAATTACCCTAAAATCATGCTAATGTTCAGTTTCGGATGAGAGAGAGAGAAGAGAGGCGAAGAAGAAGGCTTAAAATGACCTAAATTTTAGGTCAAATTTTACTATTTATACTCTACACACGTTATTTCATACGTGGAAATTATTTTACACAAATTAATGACGTGGCCGCGATTGTGCAACATGCACAGCTGAGAAGACCAACAAAGGATTTAAAAAGTTGCTTTTTAATGGGTTCAGGGGTTCAAATGACAAACATGTAAGTAGAAGTGTCCAACTTACAAAACTGACATAGTACAGGGGTTCAAAAGAGCATTTTGCCTATATAAAAATTGCTATAGATTTTATTTATCATGGCAACAAGGTAAATTTTTTTGCTATAAGTATATAATCCGTAGCAAGAATTTTTTACTATCACAGCTACAACACAATATCTTTTATAGTTGTAAGTATTAGTCCTTAGCCACCGACCATGTAATGTCTGTAGCTAACTTTTAGTTACACCTCTTCTTGCTACGGAAGAAAAAATTATGGCTAAAGTGTTTAGCCACAAAAATTTTCATATTTAGATACGAGGTATTCTGTAACTATACATGTCTTATTTTGTAGTGAGGGATGATAATATGTTGGGTTTAAGTTCCACTGATTTATGCCTGAGACGTCTTTATATAGGCAAGACGTTGAGTTTAAATCTCAATGCACCATATTGATGATATTATGATGGCTAAGACAAATAATGTATTTTTAATGAAAAGTCATGAAATATGTCTTATTGAATATGCTCCATTCCATGAAGTGAATATGGTAGCAATATATGATAAGTCTGAAATATGACAACTTACTTCGTTCTTGAAGTGTGTATGTGATAGCAGTGCATAATATGACAACTTCATTCTTGAAGTGTATGTGATATCAGTGCATAATATGTCTGGAAGAAGATAAGTGATTGAATGCACGAATATACGCGTGAAGGGGCAATATGATAATGATCTTCAAAAGTGATGATAGTTTCACACGCATATTATGATCATAAGATATTTTAGAGAAAAATTCTATAGATCATATGTATGCCTCGATTTACTCCTAAAGTAGTAATATAATAAAAGAGGTTATAAGCTATCAATTTGATAGGCTTAAGCCATGATTATATTTCATTCATGGAAATGACAATTTTAATAGTTATAAGCATAGATCCATTCCCTGGGTGAAGTGATGATGTTTAGTAAAGCTTATCAATACAAACGTGCACTTGATTATGATGGTACCACAATTCACCTTCGAAAGAGGTAGAATAATTGAGAGGAGTTATTCTGAAATCTACTTTCCAAGTAGTAAATCTAAAATCTATTCATATCATAGTAAATCTTAAATTTACTAAAGAAAAAAGTACATGTCATGGTAAACTTGGAGTTTACTAATATAAATGTTCATAAGTTGACATGAACTATTGCAACATCCCAAAGATATGCATATTAAGTATTAAATACATATTGAAGAATTCAAAAATTCTCCATGAGCTTTTAATGTTGTTTGTTCTCATGATAAGTTGGTTGGATCAACTAATTTTTGAATTGGATCCCTTAAAATCTAAAAATTATACAAGGTGACTATGGGCCCGTTCACCTGTCATGTGATATGTTGAAAAGAGGCATTAATAAGATGATCACATGTACATTTATTGTCAACCTGCAGTTTGACATTCATAAAGTTGCTCGCTCAATAAAATTGAGTTAAGAGCATAGCTTTTAAATTGTGCAATCAAGACAATTCATCTTGTTGATGATGGTTTGGCATTAAATGCCTTCGATAAATAGCTAAACCATTACTAATGAGAACAAAACTTCATGTGTTGGTTTGAAATATTATATACAAAAGCACTTGTATGCATCAAACCAATAAATTATGATTAATTTCCTCTCAAAGTTGATTTTAAGTCAGGATTCACACGTTATCCATCTAATAGTTTTGATGTGCGGTAACGATTAATAAATATGTCATGATGCACAAAGATGGATTCCTCAAAGAATATGGAGGATGTATGTTAGGTTTCCTAACATAAGGGGGAGATTATAAGCAACTATGAAATATGTTAGGAATTATCACCAGATCCTCATTCAAAAGATAATTCAAGTCAAATGTTGAAAGCATCTCATATTTAAGCTGCAAGTGCTCCTATTTTATGTCTTAAAGGACAAAGTCTATGCATGCGTAAAGCGTGGTGGATCAATCAGTTTCAGATGAAGTAGTCCTAGAAAGGATAAGGAGCAAATAATCATAATAAGAAGGCAATGTGCTCTTGAAGAATCTATGACATAACACTTCATGAAACCTTATGAGAGGTTCAGGTACCTGAAAATAATAAAGTGATGAGATCTCAAAATGTTATGTCATACTGCTAACCGATACAAAATGATATATCATCAATGATATCTTTGATACAATATTGACGCAATATTGTTAAAAATTACGAGGATCCAAAATTTACGTTTATTTAAGCATGCTGATGTAGAAACATTTATCAAGAGACCTGAAAGGATGCATTTTGGTAAGCGTAAACCTTATTTGATTTGCAGTCCAGACACTTGAAGATGCCATGCTTGACATGTTGGATATTGTCACTTGACAAAAATCTATATGAAAATTCCTAAAAGATTCAAAATGTCTGAAGCATATAAAGTTTCTGGGAAACTTCTTATTATTCTTATAAAGGATAAATTGATGGTTTGAATATTATTGAAACTCTTGGAGAGTTTTCAAAAGTGATAGAATATTTGCTTAAATGAGAAACATGCATAAATGAATAAGTATGCATTCCGACCTCGAGAAAAGAATGAGGAACTCCTTGGTTATGAAGTACCATATCTCAGTGCAATTGGTGCACTAATGTATCTTGCAAATACTACAAGGCATGACATAGCCTTTTTCGGTCAATTTGTTAGCAAGAGATACTGATATATCTTGGAGATATACAAAGCAGTCTATCTAGCCACTTTATTGAACATGCTGAGATAATAGCTATTCATGAAGCAAACAGAGAATGAGTATGGTTGAGGTCTATGATACATCTCATATGAAAAAAATGTGGTTTGAAATGTGACAAAGTATCCACAATTTTATACGGAGATAATGCAACATGCATTGCACAACTTAAGGGGGGATTCATAAAAGGAGATAGAATGAAGCACATTTCGCCAAAACTTTTCTATACACATGAGCTCTAAAGGAATGGTGATATTAATTTTCAACAGATTCGTTCAAGTGACAATGTAGATAATCTATTTACCAAGTCTCTTCCAACTGCAACTTTCAAGAAGATGGTGCACAAGATCGGAATGTAAAGGTTCAAGGATGTTCTCATTAGAGGGAGTTAATACGTGTTGTACTCTTTTTCCCTTACGAGGTTTTATCCCACTGAATTTTTCTTGTAATATTTTTAATGAGACAACATATATGTGTATTATCTATCAATTAGACATTCAAGGAGGGGGGGGGGGTGTTATAAATGTACTATATATAGTGAATGTTCACTTTACCATATATAGTGAATACCTATTTTACCATATATTGTGTATGTCTATTTACGGAAAAGTTACAAACCCCAAAGTTAGTTTTTCCCTATAAATAAAGGGTTTTTCCTCATTGTAATTCATTTTTCAATAGAAATAACAATTACTCTCTCCTCTCTATTTTTCTTCTTCTTTGCTTTATATTCCATAACAATTTTTATTAATCTTTAAACTATTTACATCTAATTTAACTATTACTCTCACCAATATATAGGCATGTTTGATCATGAAAAATATTTACTTTTTTTTTTGAAAATCTTTTCATTTTATTAAAAAGTGATGCTTGACCATAAATACTCCAAATACAACTTAAATTTCTATTTGAAAAAATAAAAACAAGTCTCAACTTGTTTTCACTTTTTTCTAATTTCAACTTCACAGTTATAGTTAAAGAAAATTTCTCAAAAAGATATGACTAAACACAACTCCGACTCTATCTCTATTTTTCTTTTTTTGATTTTCATGGTCAGACACCTACAAAATTTATTATTACTTCAAATCAACTCCTACTTTATCATTTATTATTCATCAAATTTATCATTTGATCAATAAATGTTGCATATTTTTAGAATAATAGTTTTGTGATAATGTATTATCCTTCTGTCGTGAACTTTTGCTTATATGATAAGCTTGTATAAGGAATTGGAGCATTTTTTTTTTTAATATAGTTTTCATAACTTACTAGATGTTTTTTTTTTAAGAAAAAAATACGATTTAAAATATCAAATTACACGTCCAAACAAAACTTCAATCTTTTCTCTCAAGGTTTCATCTCACATGACCAAACGGGCCTAAATGTATTTCTTTATTATTTGTAAAACTTTTTACAACAGTATTATTAAAAGTTTTTTTTTTTTTTTATTCTTTGAAATTTAATTATGATGGAACAGGGGAAGACAAAAAATTCAATTAGCTTAATTAGTAAAAGTAAAGGGGACTAGATCTTATTCTACGAATTCTAATGAGATAACGGATCTTTATTTAATTAATAAGCATGAAGAAAAGATAAGAGGAAGGGAAAATTAGGTATAATATAGTTTATGACAATAATATACATATGTTGGTCATATCCTTCCAAACTTTAAATACTTCCTGATTTAAAATAAGAGTGGTGTTTTTATCGTTAAGTAATGCAAAAATATAAATGTCAAAAAACATGGCTACGTTGATCTATCATCCTCAACTTCCTTTTATATATATGAACTAAAAGGATGTCCAAAGCAATTTAAAGTATTTTTCTCTTGTCTTCTTTCGTCAAGAAATCATTAATAGATTTATTTTAACTATAAACATTTCGAGTTATGATATTCTAATCACAGAGTTTAAAGTTCCTCAATGTTATAAACTCCAAAAATGATTCATAGAGTTCGAATTTTTCATAAAATTTGAATTTATAGAACAATCATTGAGGTTAAACTTAAAAAAGGTTCACAGTACTCTTAGGATTTTATATGGAGTATGAAAAAATAATCATACCATAAGTGAAATAATGATAAAATTTAAATATGTACCACAAATGCATAATAATAAATATTATATAAATTTTAAAATAAGTATCAAGTGTGAAATGAAAAGGTAAAGTAATGGGAAAAAAAAATCAAAATTAGTAGAATTTCACTTTCACCTTTAGAAGTTGGATCTAGAAAACTCTAGTATAGTATACGTGAACAATTGAGTTTCACTTGTAAGAATTTCAAACTTCAGCTAGCATATTATGTTGGGGTTTCTTTTATCATGTTCTAGATAATGGGTTTTTTATTGAAATACTTTTTTTTTTTTTTGGGCAAAACATTGTCCAATTTGAAGATTGTGGTTAAATCTTGATTATTGGTTCAAAAAGTAGTTATTTCATATTTGACAATTCCTCCAAATAAAAATGATGACATATTAAAATTTTTTTAGTGTACAATAAATAGTTCAAGTACATAAGCTATAACAAAAAAAAAAAAAAAAAACCTCCATTTATCTTTTCAAAATATGTAGAGCTAGTGCTCTAATCATTACATTTTTGACATTATTGCATGTACAAATATTTGATTAGAAAATCTTTTGAAAATTAAAGCAAGAAATCCACTATAATTTGTTCCCATGATCAGTACCTCTCCTTTTCAACCATCTTTTTCCCTAATTCTGAAAAGCAGATTCACTTATGCATATGAATAGGTTTATAAATAACAAATAAACCACCACCCTTCAAATTAGCATGTTTTAAATTTAATTAATCCAAACTAAGAGAAAAGAACATGCATCTAACTTTAAAAATATATATATATATAATGTATGTAGGTACTCTTTTTATCACAATTTAATATACTCTTATTTAGAAAGGAATTGAAGGGGAGCCTCGGAGTAACTGACAAATTTATTGTCAGCCTTTAGCAGAAATGTAAAGTAAGATTGTGTACAATATACCTTTGTAGTAGGGTCCTTTTTCGGACACCATGCACAGTGATAATTTTAGTGCATTGGGCTATCCTTTTTTAATTTAAAAAGGAATTCTTGGAGCAACGACGAAGTTGTGTCCATATGATTTAAATCATGAAAGCAATCCTTAATACTTGTATTGTATAAAATCTCCACTTAATGCTACTTGATATAGTCCCTCGCCAAACTCTATTAATACGAAAGCTTTGTGAATCCAACTGCTCATAATAATAGATGCTTATTTGGATGAAAAAAAATAAAAATTGGTATCATAATTGAGTCATGTAACATGCAAAAAGAGTAAAAGAGACGTGGGATTTGTCTTGGCTCGAGCACATGAACTCATTATACATTGAAACATGCTTAAGTTAGGTACAAAAAATATATGTCAAAGTGGATTGCTTATTTAATTAGATTTATTTCAAGTTTTCAACTAAATATAGATGTAGTTTCTAGAGTACTTTTCATATCTTTCTAAGAGCATACGAAGGGGCATTAGATGATTGCGATTGGATTGAATTTAAATGAATTAAAATAAATTGAGTTAATAAATTAAAAAAAAATTACCTTTTATTATATTTTTAGGTCCCTAATATTCATATTAGTATTAGTTATTAGCAGATCATCTTGTATTAGTAATTAATTCTAGCAAAGCTTCAACATGACTTTAGGTAAGAAACTCACACCTGTTTGTTTGAGTTTCATATCTGAATTTATAGGTAGGCAAAGGTGCAACTTAGGTGTGTTTTGTTAAATATATAGTTGGTGATACTTCAAGTAGAAACTCACACACCTGATAGTTCTGACATGAAACTCAAAAATCTAAATTATTTTAGGTGTGTCTTTGATCGTTAATTTAAAATAATTTGACTAAGAATTTTATGGAATGATTTTAACTACATATCAAACCACTTTTCAAATGATCACACCCCCAACCCCCCAATAAAAAAAAATTGCATAAATTGAATGGCTCATATTTTCATGAGCTAATTTTAATCACGCATCGTAAAAAGCTAAATCAAAATATCAAAATGTGTTTTTTAAACTATAGCAACAACAAGCATAAATTGATAAAAAGCTACATTAAGGTGTGTGTTTAATATGGAGGAAATTAATTTTCTTGTATTTAATTGGTTAATTTTTTATTTTACTTTTGAAAAATAAATTTCTTAAAAATGAATAAAATGACTTTTCAAGTAGTAATAGGTAAAACAAACTTCATAAAATAACATTATTCAACTTCTTTGTCTCTTCCACCTTCTATGACGTTACTTGACCTTCCCCCTCCCCCCCCCCCCAAATCCCAAAACTCTCACTTCCCACCTCATTCCTAGTGGGTATTGTTTTTCTAGATTATACATAAATATTTTTAAGTTATCAAACAGTACAAAATTTTAAAAAAAAATTATAAAAATAAAACATTCTTCTTCATATCAAACACAAGCAGAGGTACCCGAGGGTGTACGTGCACCCGGTAACTTTTTAAAAAAATTGTATATATACGTATATATATTCTACTAAAGTGTTAATATATTTAATTGTGCACCCTCAATAATAAAATTTGTGTGGATGTATTGGTTTGGAATTCAAACGCTGACACTTTTCTAGCTCGATGTTGCGTGTTCAATTCCTGATGGAGTCTCTCAATTTTATCATTTTACTTCTCCCTTATATACATTTAAATACCACCAGCTAGCCAGCCACCTCATCTAACCCCACCCATTCTTAATTAATATAAACTTGTAGTCAAAACTTACTTTAGACCCTAAAATTGTATGCTAATTATTTACCCCCTTAACAACTTTCAAGTGAATTAATTTCCACCCAAATTGCTGACGTGACAAATTTTTAAAAAAACAGCGAGTGAATAGCCAAAAAAACATGAAAAAATGCGGGATCCACATTTTAAATTTTACAAATTCTATATACACATATAAAAATAAAACAAATTCATCTTCTTCACTTCATCTTCTTCAACTTCTTCAACCCCTCCCCCCTCGTTCCCTTCACCCCACCCCACCCCCCAATCCCCTAACATATCATTGGTGCATTATTTGTAAATTGTCATCACAAGATTAAAGTTGAAAGATCTTGGCTTCTTCTCATCCAATTGCCAAATATGATTGAGACTTGCTAAAAATTTGATAAAATTCTTTAATGTGACATTGGAAGATCGGATACTACATTTTTTTCTTTTTTCACTCCACAGATCGTTGTGACACACACAGTGAGATCAAGAGTGAATGGAGGAGGCAAACACATCACCGAAAAACACCCACCTCATCGGAAACCATCCACCTCATCGGAAAACACCACGATCGAGACTCCATTTTTTTTTCTCTTCATAATAGACACACCTATCATAATATATATATTTTTTGTGAATATAAAAAATTGAAATGAAATTAAAATTGAAGGGAGTCTCATTTATCTTTGTGGATATGAAAAATTGAAATTGAAAAGCATCTATGAACTTGAAGATGAATTTGAAACTTGGGGGTTATTTGGAGTTCGAAAACTTCCTTTCCAGATGACGAGGAAGGAGACGGAAGAAGGGACGTGGGGGCGGCGGCGGTTGCAGGGGATGAAGAAGAAAGCCCACAAGGGAGGGGGTGTGGGGGTGGATGGATCCCTAGCTTTGAGATTAACTGT